>NC_090319.1:343155816-343458846 GCF_040869045.1 Eurosta solidaginis | reverse complement strand
AGAAAGAGTAATCAAATTGTATTGATATGTAGGGAAATTGAAAATTGAATCACCTAAATGCTGAGTGGGTACGTTGTGTTATTGCTATGTTGTTGAGGCTAAAAATAACTTAATAGCTGTTTGTAAAATATTGTAACGAATTTACTTGCAAATCCTCTTATTTGCAATCCTCTGCTAAGTTCGAATCACTAAACTGTTGAATAAATAACTCCAATTTGTAATAATGCAAAATGGCCTTTATTAAAGTACTTCACAATAACACTCAAACTGCAACGAATAGCTTGCTTAATAACCAAACTGATTGATAGCTCAAATGAAACTCTACTATTCAAAATAATACTGCTCTTGCTCGCTAGATAGCGTCTTAGTGGAAGCTGCTTGACAACTCAAATCAAACTGAATTCCAGCGCCTCTACAATTGTCGCCTTTTATACTCTTTGATTTCAACCTTCGCATCTTCTAGGCGCTTCCAGAATCTACTAGTCCAGCAGCTCTCAAACTTCTCAGCTGTAACTACAATTGCACAATTTTATACATATTCTAGGCGCTTCCAGAATCTACTAGTCCAGTAGCTCTCAAACTTCTCAGCTGTAACTACAATTGCACAATTTTATAGTTTTTCTCATTGCATACTTATAGGAGTATCTCAGATGTATGCATGTGTTTGTGCATTGACTCTCCGCTGCTCGTATACGTACATGGTACATATATGCCCCTACCAAATTTCACAAGGATTGGTACATTTTTGTTCGACTTAAACGCCATTTTTCTAATTTTCTCTTCTATTCTATTCTATTCTATTATATTCTATTCTATTCTATTCTATTCTATTCTATTCTATTCTATTCTATTCTATTCTATTCTGCATTCGGATTTTCGAGATTTCGATATCGAAAAAGTGTGCGTGGTTATACTCCGATTTCGTTCGTTTTAAATAACGATCTGAGATGAGTGCGCAGGAACTTACATATCTATGTAATTTCATTAAGATACCTCAAAATTTACTCAAGTTATCGTGTTTACGAACAGACGGACGGACGGACATGGCTAAATGAATTTCTTTTTTCGCCCAGATCATTTTGATATATAGAAGTCTATATCTATCTCGATTAGTTTATGCCGTTACGGGATGAGCTCTGCCCAGCTGAGTATAAAAATTGTGTAAACAAAAGCAGCGTTGCACAAATCGGAAGTTTTAGTTAATTGGAAAGTTCGCGGCCTATCAACTTTGTTGTCTACAATTATCGCAACCCCGTTTGCACAATTCAATTTCCAGGAATTGATTGGAAAATCAATCCAGCTTTTATCTTCTAAAGATCTGATTTGTCACCATTTGATAACCATTCTGATAACGGTTGTCCTATGCAGTAAAAAAAAAAGAATATATGGCACGATAACCTCCGAAAAGATTTTAGGGCGAGCTTCTCTTCCAATTTGCGTCGTGCTCCTTTTAATTTTTCCTACAAATTGGCGAAACGGAGCTACTTGTTTTATGCCGACTCTGAACGGTATCTGCAAGGCAGATGAGTTTTCACCGAGAGCTTTTCATGGCAGAAATACACTCGGAGTATTTGCCAAACACTGCCGAGGGGCGACCCCGCTTAGAAAAATTTTCTTCTAATTGAAAAAACTTGTTTCTAAAATTTTGATGTTGCTTTTCCCGGAGCGTGAACCCAGGATCTTTGGTGTGGATGGCGGAGCACGCTACCGTCACACCACGGCGGCCGATAACATATTTTGTCTCCAAATCTTTTGTTAAAATGCGGTTTTTAATCGTGAAAAAACGTCGGAAAAGTGCCAAGAATTGGTAAAAATTATATCACATCAGCAAAGTGTAAAACCACTTATAGCCAAAGGAAGTGTAGAATTCTTCTTCTTATGCTTTACATGTAGCAAAAAAAGATTGCAATCTTGTGGTCCGATGGCGGTAGTGTTTCTAGATCTGCCGTTCTCCATAGAAATATGTGCAATCAACTCATCATGTATAAGATTGCGTTGGACGCACCTACATAAAAATGTTCATGGTTACGCGGCCATTATTTTTTGGCCAGAGCCTAATGTGGCCTTAGCTTTAAGGCCAATTAAACTTCCTTAAGGGCCAATTAATGGTGACTTATAACCATAAAACCATAACCAGATAAAACAGCTGATCGAACCTACCTTATGGAAATCAATGTAATCGATTAATGGTGCCATAACGCTAACGCCATAACCAACCATACCATAGCCAAACAATTGGTTTTTGGTTTCTCTACAAAAAGTTATTAAATTCACCAACTGAAATATTTTTAGGTTATGGATATGGCGAGAAACCAAAAACCAATTGGGTGGCTATGGTATGGTTGGTTATGGCGTTAGCGTTATGGTATGGCACCATTAATCGATTACATTGATTTCCATAAGGTAGGTTCGATCAGCTGGTTCCCATGCTGTGGTTTTATGGTTATAAGTCACCATTAATTGGCCCTTAAGGAAGTTTAATTGGCCTTAAAGCTAAGGCCACATTAGGCTGCACTACGCAGCACTGCACTGCACTACAAAATATTCTTTGCATGTATTCTTATGAGGCAATTCACACCTAGCTATAATGTTAAACTATAGTTTTATTTAAAATTTATTTTATATTCAAATTAAATATTTTCACATTTTAACAATTATAAAAATAACTGCTTTGAAAATTTTAATTTTGAAATAACATTATAATTAAGATAACATAAAAATAATTTACGTAATTAAAGTATATTTTACAAAGTAGATAACCCTTCATATACTCCCCCTCCAGTGAAACGAAAAATTTATTTTTTAAATGTTAATTTACAGTGTATATTGAGTACTGTAAGAATTTTGTGTTGTAGTTTGAAAAATGTTTGAATTTTGTGTTGTAGGTATATTGTATTTTTTTTTTAATTGTCAGAATTTTGAGAAATGTATTTTTATGTTAATTGCGTTAGAAGTTTATGTTGGTATTGATGTAAGTACTCAATCTTTTGATAATTCGATGTACTTGATAGTTTATTTTATTTTTTAATTTTCGGTAGGTTATTGTTTACTAATTGTAATAATATTTTATCCATATTGATATTACCCGGCCAGCATTTTTTGAAAATTTTGATCAAAAAATATTTAAATATCACATTTAAAAGCATTTTCTGTTCGAAAATTAACGTATCGTCGGGAGAAAAATGTACCATAAATGTGATTATTCTTGAAGAATCATTTATGATTCTTATTTCGAAACGCTTTTTATTCATATTTGATATCATTGTAAAATTGAGCTTTAATAGTTTTAGAGTAATATTTGACTGCTTTTCACAGTCATTTTCTGATCATATTCGTGAATATATTTCAATCGTTTTGGTTGAGATTTTTGAATCATTTTTGAATGCCATTATAATGAATTTATTCTTCATATCTCATTCATTCACTACATAATAATCTTATTTCATCAGGGGAAGAAAGCATGCGAATGTGAGCTATTCGAACCACAGCTAACTCGTAAACAAACTTGACCGATATACACCTGCGACCACAACATCCAACATCAGCATTATCGTCCGCATCCTAAAATACGGATACGATACGGGATGTTGAAGCCGTATCCAGGTATGTCAAAATAGTTTCACTTACCTGGGGTTCAAATAGCTCACAACCTATGTATTGTGCAATCACATTGCACAAAATCTTCGTTCACGAGCAGCATTACATTATTTTTAACTTGAAGAATATACTTTGCATAAATAATAAAATTTGTATATATTTTTTCTTAGCTTCATGATTGAAAAAATATGTGTATGTGAAAAAAATAAAATTTTTAACGAAAATTAAAATTTCAACAAGTATAAAATTCATTATTCAGTCAACAAATATATTCATTAAAGATTCAGAAAGCTGAATGAAAAATGATTATAAATTTTCGATCACCTAAAGTAAACATATTTGGTTGTTATATCGGCCTACTGATTTGTAAGATCGCGGGTTCGAATCGAGCTGAAAAAATTATTAAATTAGAATAGAAGAAAGACGTTGCCGATGAAGGAATTTAGCAGTTTCCGAAATGGATCTATACAACGAGCTTTGGCAGTTGTCTAAATTTTTTCTTTCTTCTATTCTAATTTAATAATTTTTTCAGCTCGATTCGAACCCGCGATCTTACAAATCAATAGGTCGATATAACAACTAAATATGTTTACTTTAGGTGATCGAAAATTTATAATCATTTTTTATCATTTAATTCAAATATGATTCCAAAATGTGATTGAAAAACTACATTCAGTTTTTGATCATCAAAGGAAAGCATATTTGATTATTCTTTTTGTTGGGTTTTATCAAATATTAAAATTTAGTAATTAAATGACTTCAAAAATAATTCCAAAAAGTGATCGAAAAATGCTTTTTAGTTTTTCATCATCAAAAGTATTCATATTTGATTATTTATTTTGTTCAATTGTATGATAACTCATTATTTAGTCAGAAAGAGTAATCAAATTGTATTGATATGTAGGGAAATTGAAAATTGAATCACCTAAATGCTGAGTGGGTACGTTGTGTTATTGCTATGTTGTTGAGGCTAAAAATAACTTAATAGCTGTTTGTAAAATATTGTAACGAATTTACTTGCAAATCCTCTTATTTGCAATCCTCTGCTAAGTTCGAATCACTAAACTGTTGAATAATTAACTCCAATTTGTAATAATGCAAAATGGCCTTTATTAAAGTACTTCACAATAACACTCAAACTGTGCAACGAATAGCTTGCTTAATAACCAAACTGATTGATAGCTCAAATGAAACTCTACTATTCAAAATAATACTGCTCTTGCTCGTTAGATAGCGTCTTAGTCGAAGCTGCTTGACAACTCAAATCAAACTGAATTCCAGCGCCTCTACAATTGTCGCCTTTTATACTCTTTGATTTCAACCTTCGCATCTTCTAGGCGCTTCCAGAATCTACTAGTCCAGCAGCTCTCAAACTTCTCAGCTGTAACTACAATTGCACAATTTTATACATATTCTAGGCGCTTCCAGAATCTACTAGTCCAGTAGCTCTCAAACTTCTCAGCTGTAACTACAATTGCACAATTTTATAGTTTTTCTCATTGCATACTTATAGGAGTATCTCAGATATATGCATGTGTTTGTGCATTGACTCTCCGCTGCTCGTATACGTACATGGTACATATATGTAGACGCAGTTATTGTTTCGTTTATGTAGATACATAATGATTGAATTATTGATGTGCATTCACGTCACTGCTTAGCATCGGCTTAGAGACGATAGCATCGCTCAGTGCTGCTAACATTCGTTACAATATTATCAATTATGTTTTTGAAGAAATTAAAATGAGGTTGAATGATAGTAGATGGCAACTTTGTGTGCACAATCATTCAAAAATTAATAACTTGTATTATGCAGAATATATGTTCAATATATAATTGTACTCTGCATAATGTATGTCCAAGTTTTTGATAAGAAATGAAGAGTTGATTCCGTTATTCGTTTGAAGTAGATATGAAATTGTCATATGATTTTAATTTCAATATGAAAGAATTGATATATGTCAATAAAAATTATTTTAAGAAATCTTTTGAAATTTTTTAAAATTGATTATAGTAATTAGTTTGATTTTAAAAAGTTAAAGTCATTTCTTTGTTTTGTAGTGTATTGTGTTACTTTCGAATTGAATATGAAATTTGCTTGTATTGCGGAATTTGTATGTCTGTTGTTGTAAAATATCTTATATGTGTAGATGATAAATATTCTTGAATATAAACTGGAGAAAAACTGCACATAATTCAAATGTACTTAATTAAACTATAATTTAGAAAAATTAATTACATTTTTGTATATATTTAATAATTTTATCAATAATTTGTATTAAAATATAAATTGAATATTTTGTTTGTAAATTGGTTCAACGAAAGATTTAGACAACGAACTTTTATTGAAAAAATACGTACTATTTTTCAAAAAAATATGAAATTTTGAACAAAATAGCTCACCAAAAGTTGAGGGTAGGTAGATGCTGGAGTTAAAAACATAAATTGATATTGGGCTTGAATGTTGTTATTTTGAACAGAAGAAACTTATTTTCCCAAAATAATCCTCAAGTATATTTTGACGGTCTTTGATTACATATAGTAATTTTCTCCATGCTCTTTCAAGATCAGAAGTTGGTACGTTGTAGTTGTAATATATTCGGCTGATATTTCGACTAGCATAAGAATAATAATGAGACTCAAAATCGTAGGCATTAGTATTGCAAATAGAAATTGTCAACGTTTATTCCAATGTTTGTAACAATCCATCCATAACATCCATTTGAAATGTACCTAATGATAATTTGTTGGAACTAAGTCTTGATCATTGCTAAAGGATGCCATTTCAAAAATGAAAATTTTTATTTAAAGAATGATTAAAATTATGACACAAACACAATGTTCTTAGTAGTATTTTATCTTGTTAATTTGGATTTTTGTTTGTAATAGATTGTATAAATCAAATAATTGTAAATTTCACAAAATTGAATTTAGTTTTTAGTATTACCACTTTTATGATTTTTAATAATCGGGGATTGCCCATATTGCATATTGCCTTGTCCGTCCTGATGTCACGTTGTTTAAAATTTTTCCCAAATTATTAAATAAATTACCACTTTTATTTAAATTTTAGTGGTTGTTCTAGGTGTATGAAAACGCACTGATTTTAATTTTTAAAATTTCTTTGAAAGTCATATTAAAAAGTCTTCAAAGACTTAGATAAATTTAGGTCCGTTGTTAGGATCGCCATTATATAATGTTAAAAAAATAAATGTAAGGCGCGATAACCTCCGAAGAGATCTAAGGCCGAGCTTCTCTTCCAATTTGCGTCGTGCTCCTCTTGATTTTTCCCTACAAATTGGCCGGACGGGACCGACATGTTTTATGCCGACTCCGAACGGCATCTGCAAGGCAGATGAGTTTTCACTGAGAGCTTTTCATGGCAGAAATACAATCGGAGCGCTTGCCAGACACTGCCGAGGGGCGACCCCGCTTAGAAAAATTTTCTTCTAATTGAAAAATCTTATTTCTAAAATTTTGATGTTGCTTTGCCCGGGAGTTGAACCCAGGGCATACGGTGTGATAGGCGGAGCACGCTACCATCACACCACGGTGTTAAACTATATTTTTATTAAAAATTTATTTTATATTCAAATTAAATATTTTCACATTTTAACAATTATAAAAATAACTGATTTGAAAATTTTCATGTTGAAATAACATTAAAAGTAAAATAACATAAAAATAATTTACATAATTAAAGTATATTTTACAAAGTAGATAACCCTACACTAGCGTCAGCAGCACTACGCGACCCGGCATAACGCGGCAAATTTGATGAACTAGGCAAAAAAGCTGCGTTGGAAAGTGTCGCGCAGTGCTGCTGCCGCTAGGTGTGAATTGCCTCATAAGAATCATGCAAATAATTTTCCACCACCTTTTTTCAATCTGGGCAAAAGAGTGTGGAACTCTCCTTCCTCATATCTTGAGGATGAGATGTCGTGCACCCATAGCCGCGACCTTTTTCTTTTCCTTTCCTCTTCTTCGCACAAAAATGAAATAATTTAAATTTTTGAAATAATTACAGCTCCAAAAACTGTGTCGTCCATTTTGCAAACAAAAATAAACACAAACTTTTGCCGCAATGTGTCGCTCGATTGCCGCTTAATGTGAATTGCCAAAATATGTCGTACTGTGAGGCGCCGCTGCCGCTACGTGTCACGCGCGTACCTTAATAATTCGTTAATATAGTGAATTTGACCAAACATTTTTAAAATGTGGGCAAAGCTTACATTTCGAACGCCATTTAATGGAATGTATTATATATATACTCACATAGAACCACGCATCACATTCATATTTAGAAAATTCAGAATAATTCTCGGACTCGATTTGCTGCCATAATATTTATATCCATTTCGTACTTCTACGGCAGCCATATTGTTTACTGTTGATTGTCACAAAATATGGACAATGTATTGTTTTTTATAAATTATTTTCTACTTATAATGACGAATTGCCGGAGTGAAACGTGCCTGGGATCAGTTTAATGTATTTTATCTTTTTTCGATTTCTTGTAAACAAAAAAAAAAAACGTTGCGTATTGACTGCGGTAGATATGATGTCACATACATACGTAGAAATGTACGTAAGCCGCAGGAAACGTTGATGTTTATGTGGTGCTCACGCTGGCTTTAGAATATGTATTGGACGGCATAAATTATTCAAACCATGTACAAACTGAAAATAAAAATAAAAATAAAAATAAAATAAAACTTTAAATAAAATGACACATGTGTTGCCGCGAGCTTAGAAAAAATGTATCAGTTTCCAAGCAAAATATGTATCGAAATATATAAATCGCATCAATTGCAAATTATTCAAATAATGTTTTCTTTAAAAATTAACAATATCCGTTATTTCAAGGGGTCCGTACTAATTTAGCAAAATCTATTTATATATCTTCGCCATCTTGTCAGAAGCTTGAATGAACGGTTTTTCCATTTAGAGTTATTGGGTTCACTGGCTTAACCATTGAAAGTTCTATAATGGGCCTTTTTTTCTATCGCTTCCAAAGCGAATTCAGTACAAGGTGGTGTAATGTCAGTTAATAGAACTCAATGCTACTTTTTTTTTTACTTAATATTCGTCTGCACGGCGAATTGGGTTGAATTGACTTTGCCATCATCTTTTATACATTCGCCTCGATCGCTTATACATTTTTTCCAGGGCGAATCCATACCAGGTGGTGGGAAAGCAAATTCAACCAATTGCAAAAGAATGTCAAATCAAAGGAAAATTTTCATTGATATCGATTAACTGACATATTGTTGTACAAGGCTTTGTATCAAGGCGAATCTATACTAGGTGGTGGCAAAGCGAATTCAACCAATTCGCCGTACGGAAGAATGTCAAGTCAAAAGAAAATTTTCATTGATTTCGATTAACTGACGTGTTGTAGTACAAGGCTTTGTATGGAAAATTATCAAGAAGAAGCAAACAGCTGATGGGATAACACCACCTGTAATGAATTCGCCTTGGCTTTGTATGGAAAATTATCAAGAAGAAGCAATCAGCAGTTGGGATAACACCACCTCTACTGAATTCGCCTTGGGTGGTGACAAAGCGAACTCAACCAATTCGCCGTGCAGAAGAATGTCAGGTCAAGAGAAAATTTTAATTGATTTCGATTAACTGACTTATTAAAGAACAAGGCGCTGTTTGGAAAATAATCAAGAAGAAGTAATCAGCTTTTGGGATAACAACACCTGGTACTGAATTCGCTTTAATTTTTTCTGATCGCTTAGAAAAAATTTTTACTGAAAAGCAACAACAACTTAAGCAAACTAGTTCTGCTCGATTAGTTTGTTTTTGTTTTCCAATTGAAATTTTAAAGTGATAGAGAAAAGGCCCAAATATGTCAATATCTCGAGTAGGTACCAAGCTCAAAAATCCCACTTTTTTCCTTTATATTGTAACGAATATTAGCAGCACTAAGTGATACTATCATCTCTAACCCGATGCTAAGCAGTGACTTGTATGCACATTAATAATTCAATCATTATATCTACACATATATACGTACACGCAGTGGAGAAGCAACGCACAACCACATGTATAAATCTGAGATACTCCTGAAAGTATGCAATGGTTGTGCAAGTGTCGCTCATACATACAAGCGCATGGGGTTTGAGAGAAGCTATAAAATCATGCATCTGTAGTTACAGCTGAGTAATTTTATAGCTGATAACTAACTAATAAGTTCTGGAAATAGAAGAGCCTAGAAATGTGCAATGAGGAAATCAGACAGTATAAGAGGCAGCAACAGTAGAGGCACGACAATCAGTTTGATTTAAGACGCTATCTGTGGAGCTATAGTAGTATTATTCTGAAGTACTTTAATAAAGGCCATTTTGCATTATTGAATAGTGGAGTTATTTATTCAACAGTTTAGTGATTCGATGGTTGCAAATAAGAGGAATTGTAGTAAATTCATTACAATTGGTGTCAGAAGAGGAACTGCTGAATAAATTTTGAAGATTTCGAGTGCAACAAGGACATGGCAAAGTGGAGTGAATTGAAGATATTGAAGGAGGAGTTGGAGAGCCGTGGACTGAATACAACCGGCAATAAACTCGAACTTCAGGCAAGACTACGAGAGGCAATGGAAGCAGAAGGAATAACGTGGAAGAGTATGTCTTTCATGTTGATGCAACGAGACAACAACAAAAATTGAGGAGAAAAACGAAACACTGCAGACAATGGCGAACACAGACTTGAACACAATATTAGCTGCAATATCTGCACAAACAAAAATGTCGAATAAAACCAAGTATAGCATCCCAACTGAATCACAGGAGACACGTATAACATCAAAGATGGAAACACAACTGAAAGAACAAGAGACACGCATAACAGTACAACTAGAAGCACAATAGGCGCGTATATCTTCAAAATCGAAGAGCGCATGGACGAAAAAATAATGCAGTTTGAAGAAAAATTCGAGGCAGAGGTGGATGCTTGGAGAGGTCGTATACAGGAATTGCAACTAAATCGCCCGGCTGCTTCAGCGAGTAATACGAAGGTAAAAACTCCATCTTTTGACGGTTCTGTTCCTTTCCATGTCTTCAAGCTACAGTTTGAGAAGACCCCAGCAGTGAGTAACTGGAATGTGGAAGATAAAGTTGCTGCACTGTTCGTGGCATTGAAAGGGCCTGCAGCGGAAATCTTACAGACGATTTGCAGAAACGGTATCACATGGTCTGATTCAGGAAACAGCGTCGGTTCTGTGTAACCCAGTTTTCAAAGCACGCCGTGTGGAAATAGGAATGCCAGAGTGGATAGACGAAATTTTAGAAGCTTTAAAAGGAACGCAACAGAAGAATAATGGTGCAACCAAATGTTTCAAGTGCGGTAACCCATGTCACATTGCTCGTGATTGCAGCACCGGTCCTGGTAGTTCCAACTTGGGTGGCCGTAAACGGAAAGCAAGAGCGAGTCAGATGTAAATATCGAAAACTTGCCCCAGCTATTGAATGTCCTGTGATATCTGTGTCGCAAATTGGAAGGAAATCAAGCAGTCTTACCATCAGAGGGAATGTCGATGGCAAAGAACGTGTACTGACTGTAGATACGGGCGCATCTCACTCCTTAATCCGATCTGATTTGGTCAATAGGAGTGTAAAGCCATTACCTGGAGCAAGATTGCGTACGGTCACTGGCGATTATGACCGAGTCCAGGGAGAAGTGATCTGTGAAGTCTTAATTGGGAATGTCATGGTTCTACACAAATTCGTTATGGCGGAGATCGTTGATGAAGTCATATTGGGAGTGGACTTCTTAGTTGACCATGACATCAGGATCGATATGCCGAGAAAGATTATGCGCTATGAGAAACAGAATGTGCCACTTAACTTCAGTTTGGAAAAAGGTTTCAGCAGTAATCGAGTGCTGGTGAAAGAGGATCGACAAAAACCACAAAAGTCAAAGGCAGCAGATCGGGCAAGGTACCTGCGAGAAAAACACTGGCATTGACAAAACCTAATGGACGCACTAAAACGACTGAAGGAATTTTCCAGAAAGAATGCAAGGGTGGTTTCAAGCCAGCGCGCACTACTGTTGTGAAACGTCAAGACGATACTGATGATGCAAAGTCAATCCGTCAAGATCAAGCTCTGCCGACTAGTTCTTCATTGGCCAAACAACAGAGTGCGAGGGAACGCCCCAGGGTAATGAGTAGTAGGATGAAACACAGGTACGACAAGAACTATAATTCGGAAGATTTCTTGGAGGGAGATTTGGTACTGCTATACCACCCTCACCGGCGGAGAGGTGTTCCATCCAAAATTCGGTGCAGTTAGGAAAGCCCGAGCAAAGTTGTGAAGAAGATCAGTGATACCATCTACCGCATACAAACCATTGGGAAACCACGAAATAGCAGGGTGGTTCATTTGGAGATGCTAGCAGCGTTTAGATCGAGGGATTTGTCTGATCGGGATAATCAGACTTAGGTGAAGGACAGTGTAACGAATATTAGCAGCACTAAGGGATACTATCATCTCTAAGCCAATGCTAAGCAGTGACTTGTAGAAAATACTAGAAATATGCAATGAGAACATCGGACAGTATAAAAGGCAGCAACAGTAGAGGTACGACAATCAGTTTGATTTAAGACGCTATCTGGCGAGCAATATTAGTATTATTCTGAAGTACTTTAATAAAGGCCATTTTGCATTATTGAATAGTGGAGTTATTTATTCAACAGTTTAGTGATTCCAACGTGAGTAGAAGGTTGCAAATAAGAGGAATTGCAGTAAATTCGTTACAATATTATTTCGTTTAATAAGTTTCCTCCAATTTCCATACAAAATTGGAGACTTGCAATCCATTTTTGAGTAACTTCCAGGAGAGCTTTGCTAGGTAGTCCAGGGATCGTGAAAATTGTAAAACAATGTCTGAATTTGGAAATTTTGCTATCGAGTTTAAAGGAACTTCCCGATGACTCAGAGATCTGAGACTTCGAACGAATATTTTGGCTCTTTATGTTGTAATATTTAGGATAAAAGAGTTTTCTAGATGGTATCGAGATATTTAAAAAGCCCATTTACAACATTTGGAATCTTACGACCGCTTTCTGAGCAAATTTCCGTAGAGCTTTGGGATAGTGAAACTTCAAAAAATCGTTCGAACTTGGAAATTTTTCATTTGAGTTTTAAGGAACTTTGCGATAACCTTAAGACTTGAAACTAGAACATACTTCAAAATTTTCGTTAAGTGGACGGGGATCGTGAAAACTAAAAGTATGAACATTAGAGCGGGTCAAATTTATTGTTGAAAAAGCACATCCAGTTTCTGAATCTATGGGTCATACTGAGTAATATTGCCCATCGGACCATAGGTCTGAAATGAATTTCGAGCCTCCCTAATCAAGTGAGACAATATTACTCAGTATAACCCATAGATTCAGAAACTGGATGTGTACCTAAAGTTTTTTTTCCCTATACAATTTGACGGCCCTAATGAACATGTATCAGAAACCCATGGCAATGCAACATGGGGGAAAAAGGTTTCGCTAGGGGGTCGACGGATCGTGAAAATTCAAAAAAACTTCTGAACATGGAATTTTTTCTGTCGAGTTTTAAGGAACTTCCCAATAAACCGAAGGCCTGAAACTTTGAAAGAAACATCGGTCTTTATAAACTGGTCATATTTAGGATAAAAGAGTTTTCTAGATGGGACAGTGATCGAGATATTTAGAGGAATTAAAAAAGTCCATTTAGAATTATGTAATCTTGCGATCAGATTAAAAAAAAACATTTTTTTCAAAAAACTGTTATCGCCAACGTTTTTAGGGGACATTTTTGGGTCGGACAGGGTATAAATGAAAATTTTAAAATCAAATGAAAATTTGTTGAGTATGTCATGAAAAAAACTTCAAAAATCAAAGTCGAAAAAAGTCAAAAAAATGAAATTTAGTAGGCTCGAAAATTATTTTTTTGGGTATGCTTAGTGGAACTTTTTTTCCTGAGCCCAAATCCTATCGAAAAATCGATGGCGCAATATCGGTTAATAAATAGACCCAGTCTAATGTACATATGTACATTATCTGTAAATATTTATTCGGAATTTTAATTTGAGCTCAGGGACAGTGTTGCCAGAACATTTTCAAAAAAAGACTAGACCAAAATAAAAATCTAAAAAAGGCTAAAGAAAAATTTTTAAGCCTTAGAAAAAAGCTAAATAAATAAAAGACATAACGGAATAAAAAATTTTAATTAATTATTACTCCAATTTCATAAAAAAGAATAGTGAGCAGATGCTATCTGTGTTTTAATTTAAAAGGGATACATAATAAATAAACCTCCACTATATAGACTATAGACTATAGTTTTTGTAATATGTTTGAGGTAAATGGTTTTTTATTTGCAAAATAAGAACGCCGATAGAACTATTTTCAATAACGAAATCTACTTTTTGTTCTTTTAAAGAACCCATACTGGCTGAGAACCTCTTTTTCAAGTTTTTGGTATGTGTTTTACACCGACTCCAGACTAGAGATATACGCCGCCGATTTTGGTCGTTTTTCGCACGCCGCCGCCGAATGTCAAAAATATTGGCGCGGCGGTGGCGCCGTCCGGCGCGGTACTATATTTTCTACTCTTTTAGGTTAAGTTTATAATCGAGCGTAATCGCATCGCGCGATGCGACGAGAAACGCTCCATCGCTTATTACATTTTCGCTAGCGTTATCGCTGGTGATTGTGTGTTTATAGTAGATCGAAATCGCAAGCGATGGAATGCTCAACATTATAACTCAACATCTTTTTATTCACGTTGTGGCAGTGTAGAGAAAGCAACATGCGTACATTAACTCGCAATATTTTATTATTACAAAATAGCATCTTTTACGAAAAAAATATTTAGAAAGTATACATAAGACAAAAAATATCAAGAGCATCCAACCGCCAAGGAAAGAAAATATTGTGGTGAATTCTATAATTTGCATGTACGCCTTTTTACATGTACGCTATTTTAAGTATATTGCGATTGTGGTATTCTGCATGACGCAAATTCCACAAGCACTGCTTGTCACGTATCTTTTCTATAAAAACACTCATATTGTTTCGCTATTTCGCTCAACTGAATCAAAATATTTTGGTTGCAAATTTTCGTCGCTTGTAATCACTCAATTCACTTTACGCTAAATCGCTTTGTCATAAACATCTCCATATGCACTAATATAATTTATCGCTAACAGCGATTCTCGTCGCATCGCGCTATGCGATTACGCTCGATCATAAACTTAGCCTTAATACTGTTTAGGCCATTTATTGTTGTTGTCGAAAATTGGTCGGATATTGTCAAAAATTGGTCGGATTTGGTCGGATATGGTCGAAAGTGGTATCAATGGATGCGCATCACTCCCAGTTATAAGAAACTAATTGCTAAATTTAACTCTTTCTTAACACGGACTTTGCATCACACAATTCACCAAGTTGTTAAAACAAAACACTAAAAGAAAAGTTATATAATAAATTTATATGCCCATATTGCATTTTTTTTTTCAAAAAATGAATGAACAATGAATTCAAATATAACGACCCAAGGCGAACATGTTTTCAAATTGTCCTCAAGTTGTTAAAAAAAAAACCAAGTAACCCAAAAAAGGTGAATATTTTTAAACAAAATTATATATTGTGATTGGCTGAAAGAATTTGCGAAATCAGTGATGCAAAATCCTTTAGTAGGTTCCAGGGGCATAAACACTCCTTTGAAATGTTTCTTACCTCAAACTTATGTTGAGGATATATATACGTATGGGAAGGGTTTGAAAAATACTTGGGCTTACATTCAAACGTCTTTTGTTTATATGCGAAACTATACAA
Organism: Eurosta solidaginis; assembly: GCF_040869045.1. Taxonomy (NCBI): domain Eukaryota; kingdom Metazoa; phylum Arthropoda; class Insecta; order Diptera; family Tephritidae; genus Eurosta; species Eurosta solidaginis. The sequence goes on along the minus strand of NC_090319.1, from coordinate 343,443,425 downwards.
TAGCGTCTGAATGTTAATTTTGATTTTCACACTTCATCCTTCAACACCCAAGTCTCTCGGTTTGACATTTCCTACAGTTGGCGGCCCTATCCAAAACTAGTCCCTTGGAGTGAAACACATTGATTATAGCCCATAAACCAAGTTTAAATATTTCCTACATGTTACGGCTAATTTTACAAATGTGAATACGTGGGCACATATATTCACCAGGTGAGGCTTTGTCCTTCGCAAGAACACTCAAAGTGGTGAAGCCAAAGCTTTCACAAGGCAGTCGAACTAATGACCGTGTGTGCTACTACCCTAACGTAGTGGACGGTCGAACTAGTCTGAAAACTGAAGCTACGCGGTCATCCATAATGAGCTCTTATATCATAACGCCGGAAAACAGAAGTTTACATCTTTCAACTTAAAATCGGTCGACTTTTCATCCTAAAATATCGTTTTGATTTAACGAAGACTATTGAAATCAATGTTTGAACACAAATGTCTGCAAACTTTAGTCTACATTTTAAAAATTTTATCCAGGGTGCTTGTAAAATTTTAATTATGTAGATGCGCCGAGGATTATAAGATTTTCACAATGAGTTACGCATTGACATCCACTTAGACTGCTTATGATTTCGAAGGCGGCATCCTTGGCCGAATAGTCACTCCCTAACGTGTCAGGGTGTTTCTCTGGTGAATTTCGGCAGCATAGCGCGACAAAAGCATCCGTTAGAAATTCTTCGGAGCTACACCTAGAGCTTATAGGAAAGTGACGTCGACGAAGGTATGAGTTCGAAGTCGCAGTCCTATATCTTCTGTGATGGCATATGGTATGAGGGTCAGGAGGCGTGGGAGCGACTGATGGTTGGGATTGCTATTGTTCGCACATGATTTAAAGAAATTGTGTTCGCGACGATTGTTAGGAGTTAACCCCAGGTGAAACCACGCTTTGCACGAGCTATACAGACAAAAGTGTGACTATTTTATGTATCTCTATTTCTTTTCAGCAAACGCAGCAGTACCAATTCCAAAGGGTTAGGTTCGAAGCCTCTCTGAAGTAAGTGAACGAGGCACGATCCCTCCGCAAGGAGCTACTCCTGAAAATTTTTAACCGATCTGTGAGATTTTGAGGCAAAAACCCCGGATCTTTCCGAAATGGCCAAAACGTGATTTCCTTAAATACATACAAACAAAACCTGGTAAAAGTCTAGTTGAGGGGTCGACTGCTGATACGCTACCAAAAATATCGAGAGAGGTGTCAAACGACGCATCTTGACATCAGTGTTAATAACCCGAAGGCGGAAAATAAAAATTTTAACTCTTTCAAAAGATATTAACGAAAAACCGAAAAATGACCATTGGGTCCCTCCGAAACCGGAGGTGGGATCCATAGTATTTTTGCGCAGAACACGTTCGGCCGCGCTTATAAAAAATTACCCTGGGTGGGTTCAACACCGGTTTGGAGAGCAAAACTATATCCGCGCAAAACACTTCTGTTCACAATTTTTTTTTGTGGGAAACAACATTACAACAACCACATGAAAATCGCCAACATCAACTTCAAATATCTCCGAACAGAGATACAATTTTTCTTTTCCGCTTTCGGATTATTATTGTCGAGGTCAATACGCGTCTTTTGACATCTCCCTCGATATTTTTGGTAGCGCATTAGCAGTCGACCCCTCAACTAGACTTTTACTCAAAACCTTTCCTTAATATTATTTTTTTAACTTTCCAATTTGCTGGCTAGAGGTCTATGTTTTTCTTGCAAAAACTAGTAAAACGCAACCTTTTCGTTCTACCAATATATTTCGAATTACCGTCGGTAATCGTCTTCAGGACAAAATTTATTTACACGTTTGTAATGCTTAATACCAACTATAATACTAACTACCCAGCTAGTATTAGATATACTCCACGTTAAGCAGTACAAACGTTTAAATAAATTTTGTCCTGAAGACGATTACCGACGGTAATTCGAAATATATTGGCAGAACGAAAAACTTTCGTTTTATTAGTTTTTGCAAGAAAAACATAGACCTCGAGCCAGCAAATTAAAAAGTTAAGAAGAAAAGGTCGATAAATCAGTATTTTTTTTTATTATTTTTTTAAATAGAAAAGTCAAGCTTTTTAAAGTCAGAATACCGGCGTATGCCGGCGCGCCGCCCACGACGCAGCCGCCGAAAAGTGATCGGCGTAAACCTCTACTCCAGACGATATCTGACAAATGAATTTTTGGAGGGAATATTTTCATGACACTTTCTGGACTGGGCGAACCACTGGCGATAAGTGACCCCTGGTTAAATAAAGTTTATAAATAGGTTATGATATTGGGTGGGTTATATATAAGCCTTATATAAAAGGTCTTAATATAGCAAGTAGTTCTTTTCATAAGGCCTTATGTCAGTACGTAATCCTTGTTTTTGTTGGTCCATAAGCCTTATAATAAAGTTGGTATATTCTACCATATGGCTTATATTAACTTCTTACGTAACGAAAAAAAGCTAAAATGGCAACACTGCTCAGAGATTACTCTGTTAACTGTAGATTGCCGGGAGTGACTATTGCCACACTAAAATAAGTATGTAAACATATTAAATACAAGGTAAATATGCTTAGAACTACATATGTTCGTACATTAGAAAATAAATTGCGCTTCAGCTAAGTGCTTTTACATATACCTTTCATTTGTTGGATAAATAATATACCTACATAAGCAAATGCAATCCAAATCGCTTTTATAGAAATTATGATCATTTTTACTACACCTATTAGCTTTGAATTAAATTTTTAAAGGTGCACGCGATTTGTACGCACGAAATTTTAAGACTAACGCTGTGCTACGTTAAATTTCATACAAATATTTGAAAAAGAATCTCCTCACTGTTTTTAGTTCACTCTGAACACAGACCCAGCTAAAATCGATTATATCTCTAATAGTCTAAGAGCCCGTGACTGCCAGATTTTCGTAATTTTATAAAAGTTGAATTTCGCCAGTGCATACTTCCAACTGAAGCAGGATCGTTGGTCTATTATAAAACTTGAATCATAGTGGCTTTAACAGATATTGTGCAAAAATTTTGCAGAAATATAGACCTTTCTTTCGTCATTTTATAAAGCCTGATTTTCATATATGGTCTTCGTCACGATATAAGAAGCCACTAGCCTCATTGCCAAACACTTTCCATAGTGGCTTTGTCCAGCCAGACACTTTTTATAATGCAAAACTGTACTTTTTCATAAAGCGAAATACTTTTTCATAAGCTGAAAGTTTTTTACGGCAAACAAAATTTCAACAGTTTTTTTTAAAGATTTTGTATTCGAATTTAGTATAAAATTGCTTCGATGTTCTTTGAAGTTTAGAAGGATTAAAATTGTCTGGCTAACCAAAGCCACTATGGAAAGTATCTGGCAATGAGGCTAGTGGTTCCTTATATCGTGACGAAGACCATATATGAAAATCAGGCTTTATAAAATGACGAAAGAAAGGTATATTTTTCTGCAAATTTTTTGCACGATATCTGTTAAAGCCACTTTGACTCAAGTTTTATAATAGACAAACGATCCTGCTTCAGTTGGAAGTATGCACCGGCGAAATTTCAACTTTTATAAAATTACGAAAATCTGGCAGTCACGGGCTATTTCTCTAATATACTAGTCGTTTACAAAAATGTTTGTTAAGGTCTCGGGGCAGCTTGACTGCAGGTCGTATGGCCATAGCAGTATAGCGGTAGCTAATATAGGGCGAATGGTCCCGAGCCTGAGCTTCGAAATAGATCTTGGAGCCACAATAGAGCCGAGGGTTGGCGCAACAGTGCGAAAATGGCAGATCATACTATACAAATGTATACCGATGGTTCCAAATTAACGGAAGCGGTCGGATCAGCTGTTAAATGCGTCGGTCCAGAAATAAGCAGATTAAACAGGCTGCCAGATCACTGCAGTATCTTTCATGCGGAAATTGTAGCAGCAGAAATGCTGGAGGAAAGTAGTTTAAGCTCCAGTCGCGTCAATATATGTACATACATGTACTGGTTTGCAAAGAAGCATTGGTGAAACTACGCTTAGGGTGGATACTAACTTAAGTCTGCCTTCTGCCGTCACATGCTTAAATGTAAGTTAGGCACTATCAGTAACAGCAGATGTATGAAGTATGACCTGCAGAAAGAAATGGTTGAGCACGTTCTGTTTTCGTGTCCTGCGCTCAAGAGGTGAAGGCTGCAGCTGCTTAGGCGGCAAAGTTGCCAGATCTCGAGGCAGCAATTAAGCTGGGTCCTAGAAAGCTTTGGGTATTTGCTAAGAAGACGGATTCATTCTATAACATAAGTGTTGGTACCTAATTGGGGTTTTCCGTTTTGGTAACACTATGGACACATTCAGTCTATGTATGTGAGATCTTTATTGACCGGCCAATTCAAACTAACCTAACCACCGCCGAGTGCAAATTTTCTCATTTCTTTCTAATTTCAATAATAAAACAAAATATTATTTTTTATATTATTACAATTTCATTTTAAGCTAAGAGCTTTGTTTCCTTTTTTCGTTATTTCACCGTGAGAACGGACCTTTCATATCGTGACATGAGGATCATTAGGTTTAACATTTTGTCTTGATGAAAATTAAAGCTTTAAAGGTTTTGTTGGTACTGAATCAGAATTGCCATAACGGGTCGTGGTTCGGCCGTAACCTCAATATACAGAAAAAAAATAATCACTGGCGATAAAGCGTGGTTTAGGTTACGGCCGAACTGGGAACCGCTAGGCCAATTCTTATAGCGGGTTTTGAGATTCAGGGCAACAAAATTCATTGCAAGAACCACCAACTTTCCTTTGTAGAGCTGTGTAATTTATCGCTTAAAATTTGCTCTTTGACCTCTTGTAATACCATTTATTATCTTAAGAAAAGATAATGTTTGCAACTGAAATGAAAAAGAAGGAAGAGAAGGCGAGCCTACATGGTTACTTATTCATTTTCTTAAATAAAATAAATAAACAAATATATTAGTATAGAAATGATAACAGCCTAAGCCTAAAATCACGTTATCGGAACGGTTGTACGAAACGCTTCAAATCTCGATTTGCAAAAATCATTTAAAATCAATAGTCCAAATATGCACAGTAGGGTGGGTCGATTTGTAAGGATGAAAGTTAACCGCTATAGCGCCATCGATTTTTTGATAGGATTTGGGCTCAGGAAAAAAGTTCCACTACGCATACCCAAAAAAATAATTTTCGAGCCTGCGAAATTTAATTTTATTTTACTTTTTTTCGACTTTGATTTTTAAGATTTTTTCATGACCTACTAACAAAATTTTCATATGGATACCCTGTCCGACCCAAAAATGTCCGCTAAAAACGTTGTCGATAACAGTTTTTTGAAAAAAAAAACAACAGTCTTTTGAATATAAAAAAATATTTTTTTTTTTTTCAAAAAACTGTTATCGACAATGTTTTTAGCGGAAATTTATGGGTCGGACAGGGTATACATGAAAATTTTACAATCAAATGAAAATTTTTTTTAGTAGGTCATGAAAAAAACATTAAAAATCAAAGTCGAAAAAAAGTAAAAAAAAAAATTCGCAGGCTCGAAAATAATTTTTTTGGGTATGCGTAGTGGAATTTTTTTTTCCTGAGCCCAAATCCTAACGCAAAATCGATGGCGCGATATCGGTTAATAAGTCGACCCAGTCTTATGCACAGTCATACATTTTTAAAATCTAAAATCTTTTACTGTCTTTAGTAGGTGTAAAATGCTATCAAAAAATAATTTTGTGAATCATCCTATCGCGTCTTAGACAATTATGATTTGTGACCGCAGATACATATATCACCTTTAGCTTATGGATCAATCTATTAAAAAAACCCAGCCGAGTGTTTTACATTGTACACTGAAAGAAAAAGCTTGTAAAATCAACCGAATTACTGGTAAATTCAACCGATATTTCTGTAAATTCTTATTCATCACAAATAGCTGTTTAATCAACTTGTTGTTGTTGTTGTAGCAGTGCTTCGCCCCATCCAATAGGTTCGACCGTTCACAAATTGTCATCAATATCCTCTAACGGGAGTTCAAGGAAACTTGCTGTTTCAACAGGGTGGACCATAAGGAGAGGGGTGCTAGAGGCGTTGGTTCCACTATACAGTTGAAGAGATGGCGGGTGTCATGTGTGGACACGTTACAAGCAGGACATATGGTTTTTATGTCGGGGTTGATTCTGGATAGGTAAAAGTTTAACCTGTTACAGTATCCAGATCGAAGTTGAGCTAGAGTGACTCGCGTTTCCCTAGGGAGTGTGTGTTCCTCTTCTGCAAGTTTAGGGTATTGTTCTTTGAGAACCGGATTCACCGGGCAATTCCTGGCATAGAGGTCCGACGCCTGTTTTTGGATTTCGCTGAGGACCTGCTTGTGTTTTTTGGCTTCATACGGCTGTGTTCTCAGGTGCCGTATTTCCTCATAATGCTTACGGAGATGACTTCTTAAGCCTCTGGCCGGTGTTGGCTCATCAATCAGATGTCTGTTGGGATGCCAGGTTTCTGGGTATTCAACAGGAACTGTTTGGTTAGTATGTCATTTCTCTCCCTAATGGGGAGTATTCTCGCCTCATTATGTAGATGGTGCTCTGGGGACATAAGAAGACAACCCGTGGCGGTTTTGAGGGCAGTATTTTGCCAGGCCTGTATTTTCTTTCAGTGAGCAGTTTTTAGGCTTGCCAACCATATCGGGGACGCGTAGCATGCAATCGGCTGGCCAATTGCTTTGTAAGTGGTAATGAGCGTTTCTTTATCTTCTCCCCAAGTACTGCCAGCAAGAGATTTGAGGATTTTATTACGGCTCTGGATTTTCAGTACAATTGCGGCTGCATGCTCACCAAAATGTAGATCCTGATCAAACGTCACACCCAAGATTTTGGGGTGTAAGACAATCGGTAGCGTAGTGCGATTGACGTGGATGGTCAAAATGGTCCACATTTGGGACGTCCATGTTGTAAATAAGGTCGCCGATGAGTTAGTCGGTGATAATGTCAGGTTTCGCGAGGTGAAGAAACTGGAGAGATCAGGGAGGTAGCGGTTTATTTTTTTGCAAAGCTCATCGCACAAATTGTTGATTTGATTTTGTCAAATCAAAAATAAAAAAGTTCATCAAATGTGGAGTACATAGCTCTGTTAAAATAAGAAAGACCCTGCTCAAAAATTTGTTTTCTTCACAAAAACAAATTGGTTGAATTAACCATATTCTGAATGTCTGCTAATTCAAGAACGATTAACATGATTAGTTGATTTTACTAGCATCATTTCTTTTTTTGATCACCTTCATTTGAAGATGTGCATTGGAAACTCAGTCGGGATCTTCGGATTTCGGGATTTGTGATGCTAGAATTGGACGGCCCTGTACATATGTACATATGTGAATAGCTCAGCTGATGCTATGTGCAGTTATTGCACCATTTGCGCCAAATAAACTCGTCTCGCCTTACTATATTTTTCGGCATTATGTGGTATATACCCACATAGCATTGCACAAAACACTTGATAGCGGCAGCCGGCAAGGTAAGATAGTGCAACAGCGCTGATATTTCATTATGTTTCTTTACAAACCAGTTGACAACCTTGGATGGGTTATTTATTTCTTTTATTTTTATGTATTTCCCGACCGTTTACTAGTTTGAATGCAGCCAATTTATGAATATGCATGTGTAAATTTTGTTTGTATGCGTAAGCACATTGTCCATAGAAGCGCAACAAAAAACTTATTTGAATTTTTATGCACCGTTGTTTTTATTTTTGTTTTAGTTGTGTTTTTTTATACCCAGCTGTACTTGTACACAGGGTATTATAACTTTGATTGGATAGCGGTTGGTTGTACAGGTATAAAGGAATCGAGATAGATTTAGACTTCCATATGTGAAAAGGTGGCTTATGACTAAAAAAAAAAAAAAAACAGCTGTTAACAGGTGTTTCTCGCAATTTCTTTTTGAGTCATAAGCCACCTTTTCATAGACCGGGTTACATATATCAAAATCATCAGTATCGAAAAAAAATTTGATTGAGTCATGTCCGTCTGTCCGTCCGTCCGTCTGCCCGTTAACACGATAACTTGAGTAAATTTTGAGGTATCTTCATGAAATTTTGGTATGTAGAATCCTGGGCACTCATCTCAGATCGCTATTTAAAATGGACGTTATCGGACTATAACCACGCCCACTTTTTCGATATCGAAAATTTCGAAGAAGCGAAAAATGTGATAATTCATTACCAAAGACGGATAAAGCGATGAAAGTTTGTAGGTGGGTTGACTTTATGAGGCAGAATACAAAATTAGTAAAATTTTGGATAATGAGCGTGACACCGCCCAATTTTAAAAGAAGGTATTTGGCAGTCGTTGAAGATAGCATAATGAAATTTGGCAGGAACGTTACTACTATTACCATATATGTGCTAAGAAAAAATTTGCAAAATCGGACACGCCCACTTTTTAAAGACAAAATTTTTAAAAGTCAAATTTTAACAAAAAAATTAATATACTTATAAGTAAATTATGTCAAGATTCAACTCCAGTAATGATATGGTGCAATAAAATACAAAAATAAAATTAATATACTTATAAGTAAATTATGTCAAGATTCAACTCCAGTAATGATATGGTGCAATAAAATACAAAAATAACAGAAAATTTCAAAATGGGCGTGGTCCCGCCATAAAAAAAAAAATAAATGTAAGGCGCGATAACCTCCGAAGAGGTCTAAGGCCGAGCTTCTCTTCCAATTTGCGTCGTGCTCCTCTTGATTTTCCCTACATATTGGCCGGATGAGACCTACATGATTTTATGCCGACTCCGAACGGCATCTGCAAGGCAGATGAGTTTTCACTGAGAGCTTTTCATGGCAGAAATACACCCGGAGCGCTTGCCAAACACTGCTGAGAGGCGACCCCGCTTAGAAAAAATTTTTTTCTAATTGAAAACCTTATTTCTAAAAATGTTCATGTTGCTTTGCCCGGGGTTGAACCCAGGGCATCCGGTGTGGTAGGCGGAGCACGCTACCATCACACCACGGTGGCCCCGCCATAAGTCGAACAAAAATTTACCAATCCTTGTGGAATTTGGTAGGGGTATAGATTCTATGACGATAACTGTTTCCTGTGAAAATGGGAGAAATCGGTTGAAGCCACGCCCAGTTTTTATGCACAGTCCACCGTCTGTCCTTCCGCTCGGCAGTTAACACGATAACTTGAGCAAAAATCGAAATATCTTTACTAAACTCAGCTCACGTACTAACCTGAACTGACTTTATCTTGGTGTAAAAATTGGCCGAAATCTCACTATGAACACGCCCACTTTTTGGATATCGAAAATTACGAAAAATAAAAAAAATGCCATAATTCTATACCAAGTACGAAAAAAGGGATGAAACATGGTGATTGGATTGGTTTATTGACGCAAAATAAAACTTTAGAAAAAACTTTGTAAAAGGGGTGTGACACCTACCATATCAAGTCGAAGAAAATGAAAAAGTTCTGCAGGGCGAAATCAAAAGCCCTTGGAATCTTGTTCGTGGTATGACATATATAAATAAATTAGCGGTACCCGACAGATGATGTTCTGGGTCACCCTGGTCCACAGTTTGGTCGATATCTCAAAAACGCCTTCACATATACAACTAAGGCCCATTCCCTTTTAAAACTCTCATTAATTTAATTTGATACCCATATCGTACAAACACATTCTAGAGTCACCCCTGGTCCACCTTTATGGCAATATCTCGAAAAGGTGTCCACCTATAGAACTAAGGCCCACTCCCTTTTACATAATTATTAACGCCTTTCATTTGATACCCATATCGTACAAACACATTCCAGGGTTACCCTAGGTTCATTTTCCTACATGGTAATTTTCCCTTAATTTGTCTCCAAAGCTCTCAGCTGAGTATGTAATGTTCGGTTACACCCGAACTTAGCTTCCTTACTTGTTTTAACATAATTTTGTAATATCTGCATTTTATTGAGCACTGCTCAATATCGCGCCTCTTACGTCTTTCTTCTGTGGTAGACTACCACTTTGTTTTTTGTGTACAAACTTGTTTATTTTTGTAAATTGACCTCGTAACTCTCTTTTACGTTTAATTGTGGCTTAAACGACTCTTTGCCTTCTACTTGAATTTTTCTTTTGTTAGTTTGTATTTGTTTGCTTATTACGTTAACATAGCTGTCGTTGTCGAGCTCGTGGCTTTGTAAAATAATCCATTCAAATGGTTACATTATACATACATATGTGCATATTTCAATGGAAACTAAAAAAACAAATTTTTTTCTAATCGATTTTGGTTGTTTCGTAACAAGTCACACTAGATAGCCATGCTTTGTGATAACTATGCCATGGAGGCATCTACTTCATTCTGCTTGCAAATACGGGTGCCTACAGGAACACTTATTTTCTGTCGGCTTGTCTCCTTTCATTCTCATAACATGATCTCACCAGCTAAGCCTTTGAGCTTTCGTTAACTGCACTATGCTTATGTATGCGTAAAGTTCGTGTAACTCATCATTAAATCTCCTCCTCCGTCGTCATCAAGAAAAGCACCGTCAATTTTCCGAAGAACTTCTCTATTGAATACTCTATCTATTGCCACCATAATTTAGAGCTATATACATTAGGGTAGATCGATTCGTATGGACAAAAATTAACTCAGGAAAAAAAGTTCCACTATGCATACCCAAAAAAATAATTTTCTAGCCTGCGAATTTTTTTTCTTTAGTTTTTTTCGACTTTGATTTTTAAGGTTTTTTTTATCACCTATTATCAAATGGAAATTTTTTAGTAGGTCAGGAAAAAACCTTAAAAATCAAAGTCGAAAAGAAAAAACAAAATTAAATTTCGCAGGCTCGAAAATTATTTTTTTGGGTAAGCGTAGTGGAACTTTTTTTCCTGAGCCCAAATCCTATCGATAGCGCGATATCGGTTAATAAATCAACCCAGTCTAATATATGTATGTACATTACGGCGGGTCAAATTGTATGGGGACAAATGGGAGAAAAAAACTTCAGGTTCACATCCAGTTTCTGAATCTATGGGCCATACTGAGTAATATTGTCCATAGGTCTGAAGTGAATTTCGAGCCTCCCTAATTTTGTTAGAAAATTTTATATCCCAATCGTATTGTTCAACGGATTTCGGCTGGGATACAAATTGGTACACAGTTGAATATTGTTTTGTGCAAAATGCTTTAATGTTAATGAGGCAAAAACAATAAATAAATGATTAAAATAATAATGACTGCGACTTTCAATTCAAATAGCTATACATAGGTCTATGTGTAATGTATATGTTATAATCAATAAAATTCAATGAATACACCCATCAATTTGTCAATCGTTTGTTTATGCAATGCACTTTTATGAGATAACACAGTGACACAGTCTTTAATTTGTTTTGAGACATTTTTAAACATGCTTACAATCAAGGGCGCTGCCAAGGGGAGAGGTGGTGGGGGTAGTGTTTGGGGATCAAACCCCCTACGAAAAAATATCTGCCACATTTATTTGCAAAACCTCTTTGGCTAAGCAAAATGATGTTCAGCAACACCATAAGCTCAGACAGAATTGGAACGGACCTCTGCTTGCCGTTCGAAGAATCGAAAGATTTACGGACCTCTACGCGTTGGCGTTGGCGAGCAAGGAAGAAGAGTTAATGATGAGTTCAGGAAATGAAAACACAGCTGCTACGCTGGCTAGACCAAGTTATGTGATGGGAAAATGATGCTCCGGAATAAAGCCCCCACTACGCTGAAGGACCAGCTGGGAAACGATTTAAGTTCTCTTATCGTGAGTCCAATATTATAATGTTCTCACTACATACAGCTAGCTCTAAGTGCTATAGTATTGTGACGAATATTATCATCACTAAGCGATACTAGTATCACTAAGCCGATACTAAGCAGTCACTCGTATGTACGTAAACAAATCAATCATCATGTACACACATACATACAAGGCAGCAGAGAGATACTTATAAACGCATGTTATCATCAGCCGAAGTAGTACTCTCATATACACCCGCATATGGATACAAACTACTAATATACATGTATATGCTGGTAACCAATCATGAAGTTCACGAAATTACTAGACCTTAGGAGAAATGGGTGAACAAGGAAACCGAGAGTATAAAAGCAGAGCAAGCTGAGTAGTAAGCAAGCAGTTTTGATTTAACGCCGCTATTGGTTGCGAAGTATAACTGTGAAGTACTACTCTTGAATTGATCTAAATAAAGACCAGTTTGCAATACTAAATAGTGGAGTGATTTATTCAAGAGTTTAGCGATTCGAACGTTAGCAGAAGGTTTTAAATAAGCGGAATTTCCCTAAATTCGTTACAGTATAATATACAATAAATGATTAGAAGAGAACGGGACTGTTACGCCCGGTTTTTAAGTAGTTGGTAAATATAAATTTAAACTACAAATAAACCACAGAACAGTTTTTCAGTCACAGTCTAAGGCCCTTTTTGGAAAGGATTTTTTGTACATAAATACAAAGCGCGTATAGCAACAACACTACAGCGTACCACTTAAAGTTTTTTAACAAAAACGAGCAGAAAATATATTTGTTCTAATCTTTTTAAAAATTTAGATTTATTGGCGCATATTCGCAATCCAATAAAAATTGTTTTTAAATTTTCAAAAAGCTCGACTTCATTTAGAACCATAAACTGTATGCGCCATTGTGTTGGGTGATTTGAATGAAAGGAGAAAGATGAAGAAATTTTATAATCACCACCTATTGGCACTTAACCGCCAAACAAGTCAGGTCAGCTATCCCTGTTTCCACATAACTGACACCAATTGCCTACACCAAGGGAGATCAAGCGTTTTTGGCGGAGCTCTTCCCTTCGTATGTTTCCAAAAACGGATGCCAATAGGAATACTTTCTGTGACTGAGCTTCGTCATGCATTCCCATAACATGACCTAACGGTTGGCATCACGCGGAGAACCATAAATTGTGTGCAGGAGTTTTTTCTCAAAGGGCCATACCATCGACTTCCAATATGGTATATGGTTTTAAACTATACATCGGGGGAGCTACAATGAGAAATATAGAGTCATTGACAAGAGTTATTCGTTTGATTTTCAAGCTAATATTGCAGAGAAGGCAGAACTCGGTTAATCTATAATCAATATAACAAAAAAAAAAAAAAGAACGTATACTCTCCCACTCCGATGGAAGGCCATGTGGTACTCCTGGATGGTACCAGTTAGCCCCAATTAACGAAACGAGAAGTAAACTGGTGAGCTTAATTAAATGCGTAAAAATTGGATAATAAAGATGGAGTCGAAAAAAATTGATTGATTCTCCAAAAACGAATCGAATCCAGCTCTACAAGGCAGATGCGTTTTCACTGAGAAGCTTTTCATAGCAGAAATACTTTCGGAGTGTTTGCCAAATCACTGCCGAGGGGCGACCCGCTAAGAAAAACCTTATTTTCTAATTGTAAAAACTTGCTTCTAATTTTTGATGTTGCTTTGACCGAAGCACATCACGGCGCTCGCCGTTAAACAAATATGGTAAGTAAACTAATAACGAACTAATTAACACGTTTGAAAACGTTCTAAGCAGAAAACCTTTGGCGTCATTTCCAGATTAGAAAAATAGACTTATGAAAATTGTTGTTGTGTGAAACCCCCACGAAACAATTTCCTGGGCCCGCCCCTGTTTTCAGCATATACCACAAACCTTGAAAAAATATGCGGTTATACATACATTCGCTTAACAACATTTCTGCTCAAAACCTTTGAGAGGCTGATAGATGTGTACGTAAAGTACAACGTCGATGAAAAGCTGCTCTCCACAACACAGCATGCGTACACCAAAGGCAAGTCGGTAGACACCGCATTGCATAGGGTGGTAATAAGCATAGAGATATCCCTGGAATATAAGGAGTATGCTCTAGGAGTCTTCTTGGACATTGCCGGGGCTTTCAATAATGTTTCTAAATGGACGCTTATGGCTGGTCTTAATGTTAAATTGCAGGAAGATTACATCACAATGAGGATTGTACGAGGCCACGAAATCAGTGGACAGGGGAACGCCGCAGGGAGGGGTGCTATCACCTCTGCTGTGGACGCTGGTCAGCAACCAACTGCTCAGACGATTCGATGAGGGACCCGTAAAACTTACGGCTTACGCGGATGACGTTGCAATTGTCATAAGGGGAAACTGCCTTCCAACGATTAGCTCTTTGATGGATCGGGCGCTTCGGGATATTCATACCTGGGCATCAAATTTCGGGTTGAAAGTCAACGCGGATAAGACGCATATGGTCTTGTTTACAAAGAGGTATAAGGTCCCTAAGTTAAGAGGGGGACCCTATAGGAGAAACCTTGCACAAAATATCTAGGAATCATCCTAGACAGTAAGCTGTCGTGGAAGCTCAACGTGGAGGAGAGGGTGAAGAAGGCTCCAACGGCACTTTATGCATGTAAAAGAATGCTGGGGTGTACGAAAGGCTTATCGCCCTCTCTTTTTCATTGGGTTTTTACAGCGATTGTAAGCCCTATTCTATACTATGGAGTTTTTGTTTCGTGGAAAGCTACACAAAAAACAACATAGCTCAAAAAATTAGAAGGGGTATGCAGACTATCAATGCTTAGCATTACGGGAGCCCTGAAAACATACCCCGACAGCTACACTGTATGCTATTCTGCACATTCCACCTGTAGACCTGGTAGCAAATAACATAGCGTTAGTAATATAGCGTCGTCAATCACAAGACGAACATACTACCTGATTCCCTATCTGAGCTTCGAGGGCGATCTTAAGGCCACAATAGAGGTGGACGTTTGGCGCAAGGGTGCTCAAATGGCGGACGAGGCAATACATGTGAACACAGATGGTTCCAAAGTAGTGGAAGGAGTAGGGCCTGCGGTATACTATGCTGATCCGGAAATAAACAGAGCCTACAGGCTGCCGGATTACTGTAGTATTTTCCAAGCGGAAATAGTAGCCGTAACCAAAGCAATAGAAACCCTGGAAGAAAATAGCCCAAGCTACAATCGGGGAAACTTTTATATTGACAGTCAAGCAGCAATTAAGGCAATAATCTCGCATAGAACAGCATCTAAATGCTTGTTAGAGTGTAAGCAGTCTCTGGAGAGAATCGGGACAGGGAGAAGCATACATCTATATTGGGTCCCAGGACATATGGGAATAGATGGGAATGAAAAAACGGATGAACTAGCTAAAAAGAGCGCATCCCTTGAAGCTTGCACCGTAGACGTCCCAATTAGACTGGGCGAAATTACGCGAAGGCGAGAGGTGCACATGATCGAGCAAAAAGGAAAGGCGTGGGTTCAAGCGCGGGGCTGTAAAGTGTAGAAGATTATGTGTAGGTCTAACAAAATTAGGCTAACAAAGTTGCTTCTATCATTAAAAAGAGAGGACTGTAGGCTCATGACGGGTATTCTTACTGGCGTCACATGCCTTTAAATTAGGCTTGGTCAGTGATAGCAGATGTAGGAAGTGCGGGCTGGAGGAGGAAAGGATCGAGCACGTTCTGCGCTCGTGCTCTGCGCTTGCCAGGCTACGACTCCAGCTATTAGGAGTGATAGAGCTGTCAGATCTAGAAGCAGCAAGTGGCTTAAGTACTAGGAAGCTTCTAGTATTTGCTAAGAGGACGGAGTTATTTTATAACATAGGTCCTGGTTTTTGATAAGGGTTTTCAGTTTGGTCGTTAAAACAAACTTCTGGTAACAGTCTATGTGAGGTCCTCATGGACCGGCCAGTTCAACCTAACCTAACCTAGATTAATTTGGAAGTAGTACAATTATACTTCACTTCATAACTGATAGCGTGTTTAAATCAAACTGATTACTGATTTCTCAGCTTTCGTTGCTTTTATACTATCTGTTGCCTCGTCCACCCATTAAGGTGAAATTCATGCTTGATTACCAGCCATATATGCACATGTTTATTTGTAGTTTATAGTCTCTCGCATAGCCATATGCGTGTGTATATGTGAGTATTACTTCGACTGATGGTGCGTACCTCTCTGCTGCCTTGTATGTACATGTGTAAATGATGACTGATTTGTTGACGTACATACAAGTGGCTGCTTAGTATCGGATTAGGGATCCCAGTTTCACTTAGTGATGTGAATATTCGTCACAATATTTAAATACCCAAGCATACCAATTCCTTAAACACCTAACTTATTAGAAAATTAGATTTTCAAATAGCAAATTGAAAACTTTTGGATTTCTCTTCAATCTTTTTTACATTCTATTCTATTTTGTGCATTATTTTGTCAACTCGGTTTAAATAATAGACAAAATTTTTATCAAAATCGTGTAAGTTTTTTAAAAATTTAAAATATTTCAAAATAGTTTAATAAATAGCTTAAAACTGTAGATGGTTTAAAAGTTGATGCCGAGACCCGCAACCAGAATTGGTCTAACTGGTAGCTGTTTGACCCTAACCTGAAAAAAACTGTAAAATATATTTCGGTTGAGCTTCTTTTGAGGTTAGATCAGAACCGGGATCCGCTAGACTAATTCTAACAGCGAATTCGAGGAGACATATGGCAGATGCATTACCAGAGAAACAAACTTTTTTAGGCTGGCTGTAGAATCTACCGCTTTGAATTTTTTCGAGGATCTCCCTTTTGATGAGGAGTCAATAACGGTTATATTGGTCTAAAAACAGTAAACAACTCAAATAAGAAAATAAGGTTTTTTAAACACAATCAATTAAAACAAGTAAGGGTGTCCAAGTTCAGGTATAACCGAACATTATATACTCAGCGCGAGCTTCAATTGTACCGTTCATTTGAGATAAATTAGTTTTCTACATAACATGTGGCACCACCTATTTAAAAAAATTTCTTCGAAAGTGAAATATCATTGATACAAAACTATTTTCCGCTAAGATATAGGTTATTATTTTAGTCTACGCCACTTTTAGATATCTTTTATATAAAAGTGGCCGTGGTCTTTAACCGATTCCGTCGAGTTTTACTAGAAATATTTCCAGCTATAAGGAAAATATGTGTACCCAATCTTATTACGATCCGAAATTGCTTAGGACCGTGCCACGCCATTGCTATAATCCCACTTGGAAAAAGAAATATAATTGATATAAAGTTATTTTTTGCAAATGTATAGCTTTTTTTATTCGTCCCGACCCCTTTAAAAATATTTTATATAAAACTAGCAGACCCGGCAGACCTTGTTCTGCCCTAAATTTGGCCTATCTGCATACATGTTAATAAGCTTTTTCCATCTAACTCTGCCCTCCCCCCACCCCTCTTCACTTTTTCCTGATCCTTTTATTCACTCCTCCCTCCGTATTTTTCGCTTCATCTATCTCCATATTTGTCTCATTCTATTTCTTTCTCAGTATCCTTCTTTCTTTTCTTTTCTCTCACGTTCTTCTCATTCTTCTTCATCCCTTAATGCCTGTCCCAGAGGGTGGTATGTATTTTGTTCCAGTTCCAGTCCCACTCCGAGTCTCAGTCCCAGTCCTAATCACAGTCCCAGTCCGTCTCTGGTCTACTTCGCGGAGAAAAGGATCGTAAATACTAATATAGGCAAATTTATATACCAAATTTCAGGCAAATCGAATAGGACGTATGTAAATAGGTATGTGGGTATTATTAATTCATGCCTCTATTTCGGCTTTGCATGCATATTTATCAGTTTTGCCAGGTTGATATGACTAAATCGAATATCACAATGAAGATTATTTTAGAGCTCTCAGCAACAGCTTTCATTTCATATCCATATCACCCACACATTCTAGGAGTATCTGGGTCCACGTTTTGGCCTATATCTTGAGACCATAGCCACCAAGCGGTATAATATATTAGTCTGTACTAAAGCACTCATCAACAGCTTTCATTTGATATCCAAATTATATAAACACGGTACCCGGGTCCACGTTTGAACAAAAAATTGATATCATTCGCTATAATATATTTTGTTGATAAGCACGTTGTTTAATTAAACACCAACCAATTACACGGAAGTATATCCGCACTAGAGATATACGCCGCCGCCGCCGAATGTCAAAAATATCGGCGCGGCGGCGGCGGCGACGCCCGGCGCGTTACTATATTTTCTACTCGTTTAAGACTTTTTAGGCCATTTATTTTTCAAGTCGAAAATTTGTCGGATATGGTCGAGGGATGCGCATCACTGCCAGTTATAAGAAACTAATTGCGAAATTTAACTCTTTCTAACTGTTCAAAAGTTATTTAAAACAAGTAAGAACGGGACTGTCTTCGGCTGTGCCGAAGACTTCATACCTTTCATGAATGGGGCTGAACAATAATTATATCCCGTTCGTAATCTCGGAATAATCGGATGTATAAGAAATATATAGTGAACAGATCTACATACCTTAACGATTTTTAAGATAAATATAAAATAAAAAACAGGTAGGTACTTTGTGTGAGGATGCAAAGTTTCAGGTTTTTTGTGGTCTGCGTGTAAAAACTATGACTACGAATCACGTATTTCAAAAATATATGACGAAAACGTAACTATTTGATGAAATTTGATGAATTTTGAAGATTCTAGCCGTAAAAAAGGGGTCAAAATGATAGTTTATATGAAGTATATAATATATATACGACCGATCTCTATGATTTTTTCAGACAACAATATATGCTATATACGTAAGCATTTTGTGAAATTTGAAGGTTCTAACTGTTAAAACGGGGCAGAGATTGCGCAAAGTTTCTTATCTGAACAATCGGTTGTATGAGATATATACTATGTGTACCACCGATCTCAATGATTTTTTCAGACATCAATATATGCTATACACGTAAGCAGTTGGTGAAATTTGAAGCTTCTAGCTGTTAAAATGGGGCCGAAATCGTAAAAAAAATATATATATACTATATATATATACTATATATACCATCATATATATATTATATGTATCACCGACCTCTATGATTTTTTGACACAACAATACATACTATATACGTAAGCAATCGGTGAAATTTGAAGCTTATAACTGTTAAAATGGGGAAGAAATTGCGCAAAGTTTCTTATCTGAACAATCGGTTGTATGGGATATATACTATATATACCACCGGTATCTATGATTTTCTCAGACAACAATATATGCTATACACGTAAACATTTGGTGAAATTTGAACATATCTAAACGATTTTTAAGATAAATATAAAATAAAAAATAGGTAGGTAACCTGTGTGAGGATGCAAAGCTTCACGTTTTTTGTGGTCTGCATGTAAAAACTAAGGCTACGAATCACGTATTTCAAAAATATATGACGTAAACGTAACTATTTGATGAAATTTGATGAATCTTGAAGCTTCTAGCCGTAAAAAAGGGGTCAATATGACAGTTTATATGAAGTATATAATATATATACCACCGATCTCTATGATTTTTTCAGACAACAATATATGCTATATACGAAAGCATTTTGTGAAATTTGAAGCTTCTAACTGTTAAAACGGGGCAGAAATTGCGCAAAGTTTCTTATCTGAACAATCGGTTGTATGAGATATATACTATGTATATCACCGATCTCAATGATTTTTTCAGACATCAATATATGCTATACACGTAAGCAGTTGGTGAAATTTGAAGCTTCTAGCTGTTAAAATGGGGTAGAAATTGCGAAAAGTTTCTTATCTGAACAATCGGTTGTATGAGATATATACTATATATAGAACCGATCTCTATGATTTTTTCAGACAACAATATATGCTATATATGTAAGCAATCAGTGAAATTTGAAGCTTATAGCTGTTAAAATGGGGTAGAAATTGCGAAAAGTTTCTTATCTGAACAATCGGTTGTATGAGATATATACTATATATACAACCGATCTCTATGATTTTTTCAGACAACAATATATGCTATATACGTAAGCAATCGGTGAAATTTGAAGCTTATAGCTGTTAAAATGGGGTAGAAATTGCGAAAAGTTTCTTATCTGAACAATCGGTTGTATGAGATATATACTATATATACAACCGATCTCTATGATTTTTTCAGACAACAATATATGCTATATAGGTAAGCATTCGCTGAAATTTGAAGCTTCTAGCTGTTAAAATGGGGCTAAAATTTGCGAAAATATATATATATATACTATATATATATACTATATATACCACCATATATATACTATATATACCACCATATATATACTATATATACCACCGATCTTTATGATTTTTTCAGACAACAATATATGCTATATACGTAAGCATTCGCTGAAATTTGAAGCCTCTAGCTCTTAAAATAGGGCAGTAATTACGAAAAGTTCCTTATCTGAACAATCGGTTGTGGGGGATATATACTATATATACGACCGATCTCATAAATTTTTTCAGGCAACAATATGTTCAATATACGAAAGTCTATGGTGAAGTTTGAAGCTTCAATCTGTTAAATTGGGTAAGATATTACAAAAATCCTCTTTTTCTGAAAAATCGGTTGTATGGAGGATATATGCTATAGTGGTCCGATCCGGTCGGTTCCGACAAATGTCTAATCGGACACCCAAATACACCTGCTCACCAAATTTTATCAAGATATCTCAAAAATTGAGGGACTAGTTTGCATACAAACAGACAGACGGACAGACGGACATGGCTAAAACAACTCAGCTCTTCAACCTGATTATTTCGGTATACTTAATGGTGGGAAGTATCTATTTTCCTTTAAGGACTTACAATTTTCGGTTTCGTGACGAAATTAATATACCATTTCATTTTCATGAAAGGTATAAAAATAGGTAGGTAATCTGTGTGAGGATGCAAAGCTTCACGTTTTTTGTGGTCTGCATGTAAAAACTAAGGCTACGAATCACGTATTTCAAAAATATATGACGTAAACGTAACTATTTGATGAAATTTGATGAATCTTGAAGCTTCTAGCCGTAAAAAAGGGGTCAATATGACAGTTTATATGAAGTATATAATATATATACCACCGATCTCTATGATTTTTTCAGACAACAATATATGCTATATACGAAAGCATTTTGTGAAATTTGAAGCTTCTAACTGTTAAAACGGGGCAGAAATTGCGCAAAGTTTCTTATCTGAACAATCGGTTGTATGAGATATATACTATGTATATCACCGATCTCAATGATTTTTTCAGACATCAATATATGCTATACACGTAAGCAGTTGGTGAAATTTGAAGCTTCTAGCTGTTAAAATGGGGTAGAAATTGCGAAAAGTTTCTTATCTGAACAATCGGTTGTATGAGATATATACTATATATAGAACCGATCTCTATGATTTTTTCAGACAACAATATATGCTATATACGTAAGCAATCAGTGAAATTTGAAGCTTATAGCTGTTAAAATGGGGTAGAAATTGCGAAAAGTTTCTTATCTGAACAATCGGTTGTATGAGATATATACTATATATACAACCGATCTCTATGATTTTTTCAGACAACAATATATGCTATATACGTAAGCAATCGGTGAAATTTGAAGCTTATAGCTGTTAAAATGGGGTAGAAATTGCGAAAAGTTTCTTATCTGAACAATCGGTTGTATGAGATATATACTATATATACAACCGATCTCTATGATTTTTTCAGACAACAATATATGCTATATAAGTAAATATTCGGTGAAATTTGAAGCTTCTAGCTGTTAAAATGGGGCTAAAATTTGCGAAAATATATATATATATATACTATATATATACTATATATACCACCATATATATACTATATATACCACCGATCTTTATGAGTTTTTCAGACAACAATGTATGCTATATACGTAAGCATTCGCTGAAATTTGAAGCCTCTAGCTCTTAAAATAGGGCAGTAATTACGAAAAGTTCCTTATCTGAACAATCGGTTGTGGGGGATATATACTATATATACGACCGATCTCATAAATTTTTTCAGGCAACAATATGTTCAATATACGAAAGTCTATGGTGAAGTTTGAAGCTTCAATCTGTTAAATTGGGTAAGATATTACAAAAATCCTCTTTTTCTGAAAAATCGGTTGTATGGAGGATATATGCTATAGTGGTCCGATCCGGTCGGTTCCGACAAATGTCTAATCGGACACCCAAATACACCTGCTCACCAAATTTTATCAAGATATCTCAAAAATTGAGGGACTAGTTTGCATGCAAACAGACAGACGGACAGACGGACAGACGGACATGGCTAAAACAACTCAGCTCTTCAACCTGATTATTTCGGTATACTTAATGGTGGGTCTATCTATTTTCCTTTAAGGACTTACAATTTTCGGTTTCGTGACGAAATTAATATACCATTTCATTTTCATGAAAGGTATAAAAATAGGCGTTTTCGATGTCAGCTTAACACGGACTTTGCATCACCCCATTCACCAAGTTATTAAAACAAAACACTAAAAGAAACGTTATATAATAAATTTATATGATCACTTTGCATATTTTTTCCAAAAATGAATGTAAATAAAATAACCCAAGGCGTTTCAAATTGTTTTCAAATTGTCCTCAAGTTGTTCAAAAAAGCAAAAAAAAGTGCCGATTTTTTTTTTTAATTTTATATTGCGATTGGCTTAAAGAATAAGCCAAGTCCGTGATGCAAAATCCTTTAGTAGGTTCTAGGGGCATAAACACTCCTTTGAAATGATTCTTTCCTCATACTTAAGTTGAGGATATATGTACGTATGAGAAGGTTTTGGAAAATCATTTGGGCTTACATTCAAAAATCTGTTTTTTTTTTTGCGAAACTATACAATAGCGTCTGAAATGTTAATTTTAATTTTCACACTTCATCCTTCAACACCCAAGTCTCCCGGTTTGACAAAATTGGCGGCCCTATGCAAAACTAGTCCCTTGGAGTTAATCACATTGGTTATAGCCTATCAACCAAGTTTAAATATCACCTACACGTTACGGCTCCTTTTACAAATGTGAATACGTAGGCAGATATATAAATTTACCAGGTGAGGCTTTGTCCTTCGCAAGAACACTCAAAGTGGTGAAGCAAAAGCTTTCCCAATACAGTCGACCGTGACCGTGTGCGCTACTACCCCAAAGTAGTGGACAGTCGAACTAGTCATCCATAATGAGCTTTTCTATCATAAGGCCGGAAAACAGCAGTTAACATCTTTAAACTTAAAATCGGTCGACTTTCATTCTAAAATATCGTTTTGATTTAACGAAGACTATTGAAATCAATGATGTGAACACAAACATCTACAAAATTTGGTCTACATTTTAAAAGTTTTATCCAGGGCCTTTCCTTGTCTGAACTCCCTAACGTTTAAATTTGTTTCTCTGGTGTAGCTCGGCA
This sequence comes from Eurosta solidaginis, assembly GCF_040869045.1. Taxonomy (NCBI): domain Eukaryota; kingdom Metazoa; phylum Arthropoda; class Insecta; order Diptera; family Tephritidae; genus Eurosta; species Eurosta solidaginis. The sequence goes on along the minus strand of NC_090319.1, from coordinate 343,420,134 downwards.
GCATAGCGCGACAAAAGCATCCGTTGGAAAATCTTCGGAGCTACACCTAGAGCTTCTAGGAAAATGACGTCGACGAAGGTATGAGTTCGAAGTCGCAGTCCTATAGCTTCTGTGCCGGCATATGGTGTGAGGGTCAGGAGGCCTGGTAGCGACTGGTGGTCGGGATTGCTACGTTCGCACATCGGAAATTGTAGCTCTTAAAAATAGCCGAAAAAACTGGATGCGCCCTGTGCCACGAGAGTCATGAGTATTGATAGACCATTAATAGCAACTGTAAGTCACCTTTGTGCATGGCCGCCAAGGAGCCACAAATGATCTAAAGAAATTGTGTTCGCGACGATTATTAGGAGTTAACCCTAGGTGAAACTACGCTTTGCAGGAGATATGCAGACAAAAGTGTGGCTATTTTATGTATCTCTATTTCTTTTCAGCAGACGCAGCCGTACCAATTCCAAAGACCGGGGCTAGGTTCGAAGCCTCTCTGGAGCAAGTGAACGAGGGACAATCCCTCCGCAAGGAGCTACTCCTGAAAATGTTTGAACAGTCTGCGAGATCTTGAGGCAAAACCTCGCATCTTTCCGAAATGGCCAACACGTTGATTTCCTTAAATACATACCAGGCATGCTTAATCAACGAACCGATATCATTTCGTTACGATAATCAACGTTAATAAACGAAACAAAGTCATTTCGTTTCGTTTATTGACGTTAATTATCGTAACGAAATGATATCGGTTCGTTGGTTAAGCATGCCTGATACATACAAACAAAACCTTTCCTAAATACTATTTTTCTATACTCAGTTGAGCAGAGCTCACAGAGTATATTAAGTTTGATTGGATAACGGTTGGTTGTAAATATATAAAGGAATCGAGATAGATATAGACTTCCATATATCAAAATAATCAGGATCGAAAAAAAAATTTGATTTAGCCATGTCCGTCCGTCCGTTAACACGATAACTTGAGTAAATTTTGAGGTATCTTGATGAAATTTGGTACGTAGGTTCCTGAGCACTCATCTCAATCGCTATTTAAAATGAACTATATCGGACTATAACCACTCCCACTTTTTCGATATCGAAAATTTCGAAAAACCGAAAAATTGCGATAATTCATTACAAAAGAGAGATAAAGCGACAAAACTTGGTAGATGAGTTGAACTTATGACGCAGAATAGAAAGTTAGTAAAATTTAGGACAATGGGCGTGGCACCGCCCACTTTTAAAAGAAGGTAATTTAAAACTTTTGCAAGCTGTAATTTGGCAGTCGTTGAAGATATCATGATGAAATTTGGCAGTAACGTTACTCCTATTACTATATGTACGCTTAATAAAAATTAGCAAAATCGGAGAAGGACCACGCCCACTTTAAAAAAAAAAATTTTTTAAGTAAAATTTTATCAAAAAATTTAATATCTTTACAGTATATAAGTAAATTATGTCAAAATTCAACTCCAGTAATGATATAGTGCAACAAAATACAAAAATAAAAGAAAATTTCAAAATGGGCGTGGCTCCGCCCTTTTTCGTTTAATTTGTCTAGGATACTTTTAACGCCATAAGTCGAACAAAAATTAACCAATCCTTTTGAAATGTGGTAGGGGCATAGATTTTATGACGTTAACTGTTTTCTGTGAAAATGGGCGAAATCGGTTGATGCCACCCCCAGTTTTTATACACAGTCGTCCGTCTGTCCTTCCGCATGGCCGTTAACACGATAACTTGAGCAAAAATCGACATATCTTTAATGAACTTAGTTTACGTGCTTACTTGAACTCACTTTATCTTAGTATGAAAAATGAACGAAATCCGACTATGACCACGCCCACTTTTTCGATATCGAAAATTACGAAAAATGAAAAAAATGCCATAATTCTATACCAAATACGAAAAAAGAGATGAAACATGGTAAGGTAATTGGATTGTTTTATTGAAGCGAAATATAACTTTAGAAAAAACTTTATAAAATGGTTGTGACACCTACCATATTAAGTAGAAGAAAATGAAAAAGTTCTGCAGGGCGAAATAAAAAACCCTTAAAATCTTGGCAGGTATTACATATATAAATAAATTAGCGGAATCCAACAGATGATGTTCTGGGTCACCCTGGTCAACATTTTGGTCGATATCTGGAAAACGCCTTCACATATACAACTACCACCACTTCCTTTTAAAACTCTCATTAATACATTTAATTTGATACCCATATCGTACAAACACATTCCAAGGTCACCCCTGGTCCACCTTTATGGCGATATTTTGAAACGGCGTCCACCTATAGAACTAAGGCCCACTCCCTTTTAAAATATTCATTAACTCCTTTCGTTTGATACCCATATTGCACAAACGAATTCTAGAGTCACCCCTGGCCCACCTTTATGACGATATCTCGAAACGGCGTCCACCTATGGAACTAAGGATTACTCCCTTTTAAAATACTCATTAACACCTTTCTTTTGATACCCATATTCTACAAACAAATTCTAGAGTCACCCCTGGTCCACCTTTATGGCGATATTTCGAAAATTCGACCACCTATACAACAACCACCACTCCCTTTTAACACCCTCATTAATACCTTTAATTTGATACCCATATCGTACAAACACATTCTAGAGTCAACCCTGGTCCACCTTTATGGCGATATTTCGAATCGGCGTCCACCTATAGAACTAAGGCCCACTCCCTTTTAAAATACTCATTAACACCTTTCGTTTAATGCCCATATTGTACAAACAAATTCTAGGGTCACCCCTGGTCCACCTTTATGGCGATATCTCGAAACGGCGTCCACCTTTGGGACTAAGGATTACTACCTTTTAAAATACTTTTTAACACCTTTCTTTTGATAGCCATATTGAACAAACAAATTCTAGGGTCACCCCTGGTCCACCTTTATGGCGATATCTCGAAACGGCGTCCACCTATGGAACTAAGGATTATTCCCTTTTAAAATACTCATTAGCACCTTTAATTTGATACCCATATCGTACAAACGCATTCTAGAGTCACCCCTGGTCCACCTTTATGGCGATATCTCGAAAAGGCGACCACCTATACAACAACCACCACTCCCTTTTAAAACCTTCATTAATACCTTTAATTTGATACCCATATCGTACAAACACATTCTAGAGTCAACCCTGATCCACCCTTATGGCGATATTTCGAAACGGCATCCACCTATAGAACTAAGGCCCACTCCCTTTTAAAATACTCATTAACACCATTCGTTTGATGCCCATATTGTACAAACAAATTCTAGGGTCACCCCTGTTCCACCTTTATGGCGATATCTGGAAACCGAGTCCACCTATGGAACTAAGGATTACTCCCTTTTAAAATACTCATTAAAACCTTTAATTTGATACCCATATCGTACAAACGCATTCTAGAGTCAACCCTGATCCACCTTTATGGCTATATCCCTAAATGGCGTCCACCTATAAAACTATGGCCCACTCCCTCATAAAATACTCTTTAATGCCTTTCATTTAATATACATGTCATACAAACACATTCCAGGGTTTCCCTCGGTTCATTTTCCTACATGGTTATTTTCCCTTATGTTGTCACCAAAGCTCTCAACTGAGTATGTAATGTTCGGTTACACCCGAACTTAACCTTCCTTACTTGTTAAATAGAAAAGTCAAGCTTTTTAAAGTAAGAACGCCGGCGTACGCCGTCGCGCCGCCCACTCCGCCGCCGCCGGTGTATAATAGAGCCTACGCCGCCGCCGCCGATAAGTGATCGGCGTAAACCTCTAATCCGCACCACCTGAAAATATGAGTGCCGGTGCGTATACGTAAAATTTTATTACGTATAAACATATAATAAAATTTGCAATAAAACAAGTAAGGAAGGTTAAGTTCGGGTGTAACCGAACATTACATACTCAGTTGAGAGCTATGGTGACAACATAAGGGAAAATAACCATGTAGGAAAATGAACCGAGGGAAACCCTGGAATTTGTTTACATGACATGTGTATCAAACCAAAGGCACTAATGAGTATTTTATGAGGGAGTGGGCCATAGTTCTATAGGTGGACGCCATTTAGGGATATCGCCATAAAGGTGGACCAGGGGCGACTCTAGAATTTGTTTCTACGATATGGGTATCAAATGAAAGGTGCTAATGAGTATTTTGAAAAGGGAGTGGGCCTTCGTTCTATAGATGTTCGCCTTTTCGAGATATCGCCATAAAGGTGGACCAGGGGTGACTTTAGAATATGTTTGTACGATATGGGCATCAAACGAATGGTGTTAATGAGTATTTTAAAAGGGAGTGGGCCTTAGTTCTATAGGTGGATGCCGTTTCGAAATATCGCCATAAAGGTGGACCAGGGGTGACTCTAGAATGTGTTTGTACGATATGGGTATCAAATTAAAGGTATTAATGAGGGTTTTAAAAGGGAGTGGTGGTTGTTGTATAGGCGGTCGCCTTTTCGAGATATCGCCATAAAGGTGGACCAGGGGTGACTCTAGAATGCGTTTGTACGATATGGGTATCAAATGAAAGGTGTTAATGAGTATTCTAAAAGGGAGTAATCATTAGTTCCATAGGTGGACGCCGTTTCGAGTTATCGCCATAAAGTTGGGCCAGGGGTGACTCTAGAATTCGCTTGTGCAATATGGGTATCAAACGAAAGGAGTTAATGAGTATTTTAAAAGGGAGTGGGCCTTAGTTCTATAGGTGGACGCCTTTTCGAGGTATCGCAATAAAGGTGGATCAGGGGTGACTCTACACTTTGTTTGTACGATATGGGTATCAAATGAAAGGTGCTAATGAGTATTTTTAAAAGGGAGTGGGCCTTCGTTCTATAGGTGTTCGCCTTTTCGAGATATCGCCATAAAGGTGGACCAGGGGTGACTTTAGAATATGTTTGTACGATATGGGTATCAAATGAAAGGTGTTAATGAGTATTTTAAAAGGGCGTGGGGCTTAGTTCTATAGGTGGGCGCCTTTTCGAGATATCGCCATAAAGGTGGACCAGGGGTGACTCTAGAATGAGTTTGTACGATATGGGTATCAAATTAAAGGTATTAATGAGAGTTTTAAAAGGGAGTGGTGGTAGTTGTATATGTGAAGGCGTTTTCCAGATATCGACCAAAATGTGGACCAGGGTGACCCAGAACATAATTTGTTGGATACTGCTAATTTATTTATATATGTAATATCTGCCAAGATTTTAAGGGTTTTTTATTTCGCCCTGCAGAACTTTTTCATTTTCTTCTACTTAATATGGTAGGTGTTACAACCATTTTAAAAAGTTTTTTCTAAAGTTATATTTCGCGTCAATAAAACAATCCAATTACCTTACCATGTTTCATCCCTTTTTTCGTATTTGGTATAGAATTATGGCATTTTTTTCATTTTTCGTAATTTTCGATATCGAAAAAGTGGGCGTGGTCATAGTCGGATTTCGTTCATTTTTCATACCAAGATAAAGTGAGTTCAAGTAAACACGTGAACTAAGTTCATTAAAAATATGTCGATTTTTGCTCAAGTTATCGTGTTAAGGGCCATGCGGAAGGACAGACGAACGACTGTGTATAAAAACTGGGCGTGGCATCAACCGATTTCGCCCATTTTCACAGAAAACAGTTAACGTCATAAAATCTTTGCCCCCACCAAATTTCAAAAGGATTGGTTAATTTTTGCTCGACTTATGGCGTTAAAAGTATCCTAGAAAAATTAAATGAAAAAGGGCGGAGCCACGCCCATTTTGAAATTTTCTTTTATTTTTGTATTTTTTTGCACCATATCATTACTGGAGTTGAATGTTGACATAATTTACTTATATACTGTAAAGATATTAAATTTTTTGTTAAAATTTTACTTTAAAAAAAATTTTTTTTTAAAAGTGGGCGTGGTCCTTCTCCGATTTTGCTAATTTTTATTAAGCGTACATATAGTAATAGGAGTAACGTTCCTGCTAAATTTCATCATGATATCTTCAACGACTGCCAAATTACAGTTTGCAAAAATTTTAAATTACCTTCTTTTAAAAGTGGGCGGTGCCACGCCCATTGTCCAAAATTTTATTAATCTTCTATTCTGCGTCATACGTTCAACCCATATACCAAGTTTCGTCGCTTTATCTGTCTTTTGTAATGAATTATCACATTTTTTCAGTTTTTCGAAATTTTCGATATCGAAAAAGTGGGCGTGGTTATAGTCCGATATCGTTCATTTTAAATAGCGATCTGAGATGAGTGCTCAGGAACCTACATACCAAATTTCATCAAGATACCTCAAAATTTACTCAAGTTATCGTGTTAACGGACGGACGGACGGAAATGGCTCAATCAAATTTTTTTTCGATCCTGATTATTGTGATATATGGAAGTCTATATCTATCTCGATTTCTTTATACATGTACAACCAACCGTTATCCAATCAAACTTAATATACTCTGTGAGCTCTGCTCAACTGAGTATAATAATATTGCGACTATAAACTGAGATATAACCTATCCTATATTTCAAGTTAGATCAAACTACACACGGGGTGCAAAACAAATTCAAAATCGGTTCAGTAGTTAGGAGTCCATCGCGGACAAACAATGTGACACGTGATTTTTATATATAAAGATTGGGCGTGGTTTTTAAGCGATTTCGTTAATTTTTCTTCGAAGCGTTCCTTATAGTAAAGGCAAGCTCTCTGCCGAATTTTGATAGGATTAACGGATTTTCATTTATGATTAATAATATTTATAAAATTGATTTTATCAAAAGTGGGCGATGCCACGTCCATTTTATCAAGAGTCCTAATACCGGTCTATTTCAACATTCTAGGAATTTTGTGTTCTCCAAAATGTTATATATATAAAAAGTGGGCGCGTCTATCATATCGATTTCACTCATTCTCAATACCAATCTATTATGGGTCCAGATAAGCCCGTATACCAAATTTGGTGAAGATATCTCAATATTTGCTCAAGTTATCGTGATCGTAGATCAATTTTTTTTCGATACTGAGGATTTTGATATATGGAAGTCTATATCTATCTCGATTCCTTTGTACCTGTACACACAACCGTTATGTTACTAAAGTTAATATACTCTGTGTGCAAAGCACACTGAGTACAAAAATATATTAGAATATTTTTAATTTCAAACTTCGAAATCCAATGTGTATTAGAGGCTTACTTTTAAAAAAGGAGAAATAACTATTTTACTTATGGCTTAATCCCTTCGAAAAATTTGGTTTGGTCCAATATCCAGGAAAAAATGGTGACTGTCGTATATGTAGTATTATAGATTACAAATCATAAATAGTAAAAAGGATGCCAAATGTCTTCAACAGTCCAAAAATTACATAACATAAAAACATACATACACACGCATACATGCATACACATAGATGCATGAATATAAGCAAACGGGGCACGATTTCTCAAGTGAATGGATATTTATTTAGTTCGACTTCCTAGTACAAGCAGTCACAGCCGGTAGTGAGTTGTACCGAAATCAGCACACAGTTTTATGAAAAACGTACTAAAAAATTTAAAAAATATAGTAGATATATACTACATGCTAAACCAACAATAAATAATAGAAAAAATATTATATGTACGCATAAATTGTGTATATACATTAGAGCGGGTCAAATTGTACGGATGGATTTTTTCCCATCAGGAGTATAGCAAAAACGTAATCTGCAGATGATTCTAAGAAAAATTGCTGAAGACACCATAGCTCTAAGTCCGATTTCGAGGTCCCCACTTTTGCAAAATAGATATTTTGCATTTGAATGTCGGGTTTGGCCAAAAAATCTGCATAGCTTCTGATAGAATTATAGGAAAAATATCATATAGGGCTTACTTTAAAGGTATTTTACGTACATTTCAGAACCTGTATTAATATCTATAGTGTTTTTGAATTTTAATAGAGATATCATGCTTAAATTATGAGAAATTAGCCTAAAATCCACTTTTAACTACTATATAATCATTTTTAACAAATTTCTTATAGAACGTTTTTTTCCTTACAGCTAAAATAAGTTCAGAACCATTGTGAATTCAAACAAGTAAAAAATCTTTCTATTTCTCCATTGCCATACCTACCTGTCAAATAAAAGCTGACAGGGAGGACGGGTGTCGCGAATGGCCAGAGAATGGAAGAAAGGTGTGTTTTTGCTCGCGGTTATTAAATTAAACTGCCACGAATTGCAAATTTGTGTTTCAAATCAGCTTTTCTTTTAAATGTGTATACAGAATATCAAACTACATATTAATATTCATTTGTAAAATCTAGTTAATAAGTTAAATTTGAGCAGCCAATTAAGCAAACATTTCAAAATATGTATATAATGCAATATACCAGTCGTCTACAAAAATGTTTGAAAGCCACTATTGAGCAAATGATTTAAGTAATCGAACAGCGATTGAGCAGGTGATCGAGGCTGTTTACTATTGTGAACGTTTTTATCAAACATTCGCCACTTGTATGAACTCACAATGGTTTAAGAGAGCGATTTTAAAATTTTTTTAAAAATCAAAAACCATCATGACCGCCAAGAGAGTAAATGGTTTTAGCTGGTAATATTTATACCATGAGAAAAACTGTCTGAATGAAAGTTGTTGGAAATGTTCTGAACTTATTTTACTGTAAAGAAAAAAACATTTTCCATAAGAAATTTTTTAAAAATGATAATATAGTTGTTAAGAGTGCATTTTAGGCTAATTTCTCATAATTTAAACCTGATATCTCTACTAAAATTCAAAAAAACTATAGATATTAATACAGGTTCTGAAATGTACGTAAAATACCTTTAAAGTAAGTCCAATATGATATTTTTGCTATAATTCTATCAGAAGCTATGAAGATTTTTTGGCCAAACCCGACATTCAAATGCAAAATATCCATTTTGCAAAAGTGGGGCCCACGAAATCGGATTTAGAGCTATGGTGTCTTCAACAATTTTTTTTAGAATCATGTGTAGATAACGTTTTTGTTATACTCCTGATGAAAAAATTCATCCATATTTTTTGACCCGCTCTAATACATACATACATATATATGTTGATAGGTGTTGCACACTGCTGCACTAGCAATTTTAGACCGTTGTTGTTGTAAAGTAGCTAGTAGCACCAAGGTTGCCACACAATGCTTTCATTTAGGACGAAAGTTCATAGAAAAAAGGACCAAGTCCCAAAAAAAACTTAGTTTTGGTTTTATTTTATTGGTATACATATGCACATAGAAATGAGCAAATCACAAGAGTGTCGGACTCGTTGAAAAGTCCTTAATTTTATGTTGTTTCCATTGTTTTCTATATAAAATTAAAAAAAAAAATATAACACGCGCGAAGGATAGGAGACCACGTAAATTAGCCAAGTAAGTTTACGTGAAAATAACAAAAAGTGCTTTAATTTAATAATAAAGTGTATTTTCATATAAAACATTTTTACATTTGTGGGACTAGGCCATGCCATTCACTAACCAAACTTTGACCTAGTTTTACTCATAAAGTCTTGCGGCCGCCAATATTGTGATTTTTAGAGATGGGAAAGGGGTAAATACCCAAATGGTAAATATCCGGCCAATTGCTTATACATATTGTATAAGGTAAAAATGTGTAAATACCCAAATATTTACCCAAAGGAAGGGTAAAAATAATCTTATGAAAAATATGGGAAACAAACACACAAATTCAATCCAAATGCATACTTTTCACCAAATTTTAGTTAACCCAGCAAAAATTTTAAGACAAAAAAGAGTCAGAAAAAATATCTAAATTGGAGCGTTTACAGTCGTTATAAGCTTATTTGGGAGGCAGAAACCAATGAAACAGCTGTCGCCTTGTCCGTCCTGATGTCACGTTGTTTAAATTTTTCCCAAATTATTAAATAAATTATAAAAATTAAAAAATTGCTTCAAATAAATGTTTTCATACATTTAATAACAAGCAATTCGGGCAATCCCCGATTATTAAATCATACAATGTATTTCCCTTCTTGTAATGGTCGTCGTATATGAGCCTTTTAAACAGCTCATATACTCTACACACAGAGAAAAAACAATTGTAAATATAACAAAGTTTTCTTGGTTGAAGATTTTTGTATAGAGCCCAAGAAACTTGTGTATGCTACCAAAGTTCTTAGACAATTTATACTCTACAAAGAAAAACAAACCTTTTTTAATTTTTTACCTAAGCCCTTTGGCTTACAAAAATCGGGGTTGATTTATCTAAGTTATCCTAGTTTTTTTATATGAACTTTAAAGACTTGGTGTAAATCAACAAGGCTCTTGGGAAAGAAATATTAGTTAATCTGTCAAAGTTATTTTGTGTAAAACGTGCTAGCACCGATTAAAATTCAATTCAACAAAGTGCTTAGGAATCTTAACAGTAATAACTTGGGTATCTTGTGTCATCACCCAAGCACTTTGTTAGCTGAGCAATGTTTACAATGTTACCTTAGGTAACTTGTTCAAACACCTAAGAAACTTTGTTAACCTAACAAAGTTGATGCTTACTTTTACGAAGTTATCTTTGGTAATTTCCAATGAGACCCAGGAAACTTCGTTAAACTACCTAAGAACCTGTTTATTTTTAACAACTTATCTTAGGTAACTTGCTGTATTACCTAAGAAACTTGTTTAATCTAACAAAGTATTTGTAAATTTTCAAACTAGGTGAAGATCACGCCATTTTTGTTAATTCTGTGTTTCCAATTCAAAGTCAAAAGTAACTACGCGACAAATTTATAAATTCTTAGTAGTTTTTCTTATAAATAAAAAATCCTTAGCGATTCTGGAGACCAGGTAGGTAAACAAATGAGTCAAAAATCTTTAAAATCAATGTACAAAGCCACCCCAATTTTTATTAAGGTCAATCGGAGTATTTGAATTGTTGCTTGCGGTCCATATCAATTGGCGATCCAAAAATTTCAACACTAAGCGGCTAAACGGGTAATTATACAAACTTAAGCGTGGCTAATAGAAATAAAAGCAATAAAATATCTAGAAGATTTTAAAATGTTATACTTTATTTGTAGAAAAGATTTCGAAAGCGTAAAAAGTTTAATAAGTCACCTTAAAATAATTCATTGTGCTCATAAAAGTCAATACATCTATGCAATACATACATATATGCAGCCTCATCAGCGAATTTCAAGAGGGAGAGGGTGATAATTACTTACTTAATTGGCGCTTAACCGTCTAAACGGTTATGGCCGTCCAACAAGGCGCGCCAGTCGCTCCTTCGCTCCGCCAACCGGCGCCAATTGGTCACACCAAGGGAGTGATAATTACTGCTTACTTCAAAACGTGGTATATATTCCTTCACAAGACGAGCATTTAATACAACAACAACAAGAACAACAGCATTCAATAATACAACCTAAAGCGGTACAACCAACCGCGCTTTTTCCACAAAGTCTTGAGCTTACTCCAGAAAACCAAATGCGACTAGATACACAAATTGACGATGACCCTTTGGACATGCGGTTGAAATCATGGAACTTATTTTACGGCCTTTATACGTTTTAACGTGTAAGTATAGGTTTCTATTTTCCCCAAAGTGTATATGAGTATTGTATTTTTCTTCCAGTAAAAGGTATAAGAATCGAAGGCCTCAAATATGTTAAGACCAGGCATTTAGACGAAATTTTCCGTGGAGAGAAAATTAATGAGAAAATAATATTAGAACATAAGGTTTCGTGTTGGCAAAACGAGCATGTATGAAACTTTCTATGTAAAATAATCCAGAAAAAAAAACATTCTTATTTTTAGGGCATTTACAATTTACGTTCACAGCAGGAGGCAAAGGCTTGCAGAGAAAGTATAGGTTTCCAAACTGAAGGACTAACAAGTGACGGGAGCTCAGACGAAGCCATGAATTTTAAAAAAGTATAATCCTAATGCTCCAATAGAAGTTATGGAAAATGATGATGATGATGATATTCCATATATATTTTCAGCCCTACAGTGTTCATAGCATTCTGATGACCACGGAACAAGGAAAAGGCATTTGTAAACTTTATAAGGACACTAAAATGCTTTCGCCACAAGCACGAACGTATATCGTTCACAAAGTTATTGAAAACAACGTATAGAAAACGGTCTTAAGCTCAGCGTTAAGAATTGCGAAGATATAGCGGATGAAATAATATCTCTATTTCCTACAGAATGCCGCGTATGTACGAATGTTCATCTTTATGTGATCTACGAGGAAGTATGTGCTGATCTCAAACATATAAGAGATTGGGAAACCGTACTAAAAGAATGGAAAGAAACGGTTCCATATAGAACAAACCGTTTGTTTACTATAGATTTGATTTTAGATCAAATTTTAGATGAGTGGCCTCTATACAAATATTCAAAAGCTATCGAATCGGTATGTTTTTATACTCAGTTGAGCAGAGCTCACAGAGTATATTAAGTTTGATTGGATAACGGTTGGTTGTACAGGTATAAAGGAAGCGAGATAGATATAGACTTCCATATATCAAAATCATCAGGATCGAAAAAAATTTGATTGAGCCATGTCCGTCCGGCCGTTAACACGATAACTTGAGTAAATTTTGAGGTATCTTGATGAAATTTGGTATGTAGGTTCCTGAGCACTCATCTCAGATCGCTATTTAAAATGAACGATATCGGACTATATCCACGCCCACTTTTTCGATATCGAAAATTTCGAAAAACCAAAAAAGTTCGATAATTCATTACCAAAGACAGATAAAGCAATGAAACTTGGCAGGTGGGTTTAACTTATGACGCAGAATAGAAAACTAGTAAAATTTTGGACAATGGGCGTGGCACCGCCCACTTTTAAAAGAAGGTAATTTAAAACTTTTGCAAGCTGTAATTTGGCAGTCGTTGAAGATATCATGATGAAATTTGGCAGGAACGGTACTCCTATTAGGAGGGCGGGGCCGTGTGTAGAAGTCCACGAAAGTGGGGAAAGCTTCTGACCGCCATTCACCTGGGAATGGCCAGAGCGATTCTTTTGCATGCGGTTCAAGCAGCTCACTACTGCCGGTCGCTTGCGGCCAAGTATCCTCTGGGTAGCCGCTAAACACCCGTTTAGCGGTGAGCTAATGTGAGAAGGCGACAACCTGGCTAGGCCACTCTGACATAATCGGTTTAAGGGCTAGCCGGGGGAGATTTCATCGGCAGCGTCTGTACACCTCTAGGTGCGGCTGCAAGCGGGCGTCTGTCTTGGAGCAAGCGGCTCGCTATATAAACGTGCCAAGTAATATTTTCACCCCCGCTGAGCGGGTTGTGCGCTGGGCTTGGGACCCGGCACGTAAAACCATACTCCAATGAAATATAACAACAAGCGTCGGATAAATACACTCTCTATTGATGACGACCATGGCAAACGTTTGAAGGACAATGAATTGAGAGCATGCAACTAAAACGTCCGCTCCCTGAATGGGATTGGTACAGATGCCCGGCTGGTTGATGTCCTCGTCAAAGCAAAATCTGACATCACCGCCATCCAAGAAATGCGTTGGACGAAGCAAGGAAGAAAGAAGATCAAAAATTGTGACATATATTGGAGTGGCCATGCGAATAAGCGCAGTTTCGGCGTCGGATTCGTGGTGGGAGAGAGACTTTGTCGCCAAGTGCTGGCGTTCACGCCTGTGGACGAGCGTCTCGCCGCTATTCGAATAAAAGCAAAATTTTTTAATATATCATTCATCTGCGCCAATGCGCCGACAGAGGAGAAAGACGACGAGGTGAAAGACACTTTTTATGAACAATTAGAACGCACATAAGAGCGCTGCCCCCGTCATGATATAAAAGTCGTGCTTGGCGACTTTAACGCCAGGGTGGGCAAAGAAGGTGTTTTTGGCCCTACAGTCGGAAAGTTCAGCCTACACAATGAAACTTCTCCTAACGGACTGAGGCTGATTGACTTTGCCGGTGCTCGAAACATGGTCATATCAAGCACGAGGTTCATGCATAAAAAGATACATCAAGCTACATGGCTGTCTCCTGATCGAAATACTCGCAATCAGATCGATCACGTTGTGATAGACGGACGGCATGCCTCCAGTGTTTTAGATGTGCGACGATCCGAGGACCTAACATCGATTCGGACCATTATCTCGTTGCAGCCAAAATACGCACCCGCCTCAACGCGGCTAAAAACAAGGAACAAAAAACACAAGGAAAGCTAGACGTCGAAAAGCTTCAATCACAACAGACTGCCAATGATTTCGCAACTCGACTCTCACACCTGCTCTCTGAGGGCACAACTCATCCTGAAGGAATACAGGAGCAGTGGGAGCATATCTCCAAAGCACTTCATACTGCCGCCGAGGAAAAAATTGGTTACCGGCGGCCACGAAAAAACAACTGGTATGATGAAGAATGCCGCGTTGCAACCGAAAGAAAAGACGCTGCCTACAGGGCTACGTTAAAAGCGAGCGCGACAAGAGGAGTGTGTGAACGCTATCGTGAGTTGAAAAGGGAAGCGAGACGCCTTTTCAGGAAGAAAAAAGCAGAAGCAGAAAGGCGTGAGTGCGAGGAGCTTGAGCTGCTAGCCACCAGGAATAACGCCCGAAAATTCTACCAAAAAATACGGCGACAGACGGAAGATTTTAAGACCGGGACAAACTCCTGTAGGAATGAAAACGGCGACCTTGTAACTGATGTCCAGAGAGTGCTTAGATTATGGAGGGAACACTTCTCTGCTCTCCTAAATGGAGGCAGCAATTCACCGCGCAGAGATGAAGAACCCGATCCCGCAATCGATGATGATGGAATATATGTCCCCCCGCCCGATTATGACGAAGTTAGAATAGCAATAACCAGATTGAAAAACAAGAAGGCCGTGGGCGCTGATGGATTGCCTGCGGAGCTATTCAAGTTCGGCGGCGAGGAGTTGGTAAGGCGCATGCAGCAGCTTCTTAGCAAAATATGGGCGGACGAAAGCATGCCCGACGGTTGGAATCTAAATGTTCTTTGCCCAGTCCACAAGAAGGGGGATACTGCAAAATGCACCAACTATCGTGGAATCAGCCTTCTTAATACCGCATATAAGGTCCTTTCAAGTGTATTGTGCGAAAGATTGAAGCCCACCGTGAACCGGCTGATTGGACCTTATCAGTGCGGCTTCAGACCTGGTAAATCTACCATCGACCAGATTTTCACAATGCGCCAAATCTTGGAAAAAACCCGTGAAAAGAGAATCGACACACATCACCTCTTCGTCGACTTTAAAGCCGCCTTCGACAGCACGAAAAGGAGCAGCCTATATGCCGCTATGTCTGAATTTGGTTTCCCCGCAAAAGTTATACGGCTGTGCAAAATGACGTTGAGCAACACCATCAGCTCAGTCAGAATTGGGAAGGACCTCTCCGAGCCGTTCGAAAGTAAACGAGGTTTCAGACAGGGTGACCCCCTATCGTGCGATTTCTTTAATTTGATGCTGGAGAAAATTATACTAGCTGCAGAACTTAACAGCACTGGAACAATATACTATAAAAGCGTGCAATTACTGGCATATGCTGATGACATTGATATCATCGGCCTAAACACCCGCGCTGTTAGTTCTGCTTACTCCAAGCTGGAAAAAGAAGTGGTAAAGATGGGTTTGATGGTGAATGAGGACAAAACGAAGTACCTGCTGTCATCGAGCAAAGAGTCAGCGCATATGCGCCTTGGCAACCACGCTACTGTTGGCAGCCATAATTTCGAAATAGTAAAAGACTTCGTTTATTTGGGAACCAGCATCAACACTAGCAACAACATCAGCACTGAAATCCAGCGAAGAATCAATCTTGCCAATAAATGCTACTTTGGACTAGGTAGGCAATTGAAAAGTAAAGTCCTCTCTCGGCGAACGAAAATCATACTCTACAAGTCACTTATCGTACCCGTCCTGCTATATGGGGCAGAAGCATGGACCATGACAACAGCAGATGAAGCGGCTTTGGGAGTGTTCGAGAGAAAAGTTCTTCGAAAGATTTATGGACCTCTACGCGTTGGCGATGGCGAGTACCGAAGAAGATTTAATGATGAGCAGTACGAGCTATACGCAGACATCAACATAGTCCAGCGAATTAAAACGCAGCGGCTGCGCTGGCTAGGCCATGTTATGCGAATGAAAGATGATGCTCCGGTCAAGAAAGTGTTTCTATCGGAACCCGCCTATGGAAGCAGAGGTAGAGGGCGGCCCCCACTCCGTTGGAAGGACCAGGTGGAAAACGATTTAAGCTCCCTTGGTGTGACCAATTGGCGCCGGTTGGCGGAGCGAAGGAGCGACTGGCGCGCCTTGTTGGACGGCCATAACCGTTTAGACGGTTAAGCGCCAATTATGTAAGTAAGTAAGTAAGTTACTCCTATTACTATATGTACGCTTAATAAAAATTAGCAAAATCGGAGAAGGACCACGCCGACTTTTAAAAAAAAATTTTTTTTAAAGAAAAATATCTTTACAGTATATAAGTAAATTATGTCAACATTCAACTCCAGAAATGATATCGTGCAACAAAATACAAAAATAAAAGCAAATTTCAAAATGGGCGTGGCTCTGCCCTTTTTCATTTAATTTGTCTAGGATACTTTTAATGCCATAGGTCGAACAAAAATTTACCAATCCTTTTGAAATTTGGTAGGGGCATAGATTTTATGACGCTAACTGTTTTCTGTGAAAACGGGCGAAATCGGTTGAAGCCGCGCCCAGTTTTTATACACAGTCGTCCGTCTGTCCTTCCGCATGGCCCTTAACACGATAACTTGAGCAAAAATCGTCATATCTTTACTGAACTTAGTTCACGTACTTATCTGAACTCACTTTATCTTGGTATAAAAAATGAACGAAATCCGACTATGACCAATATCACTTATTCAATATCGAAAATTACGA
Organism: Eurosta solidaginis; assembly: GCF_040869045.1. NCBI lineage: Eukaryota > Metazoa > Arthropoda > Insecta > Diptera > Tephritidae > Eurosta > Eurosta solidaginis. The sequence goes on along the minus strand of NC_090319.1, from coordinate 343,403,302 downwards.
AAAATGAAAAAAATGCCACAATTCTATACCAAATACGAAAAAAGGGATGAAACATGGTAATTGGATTGGTTTATTGACGCGAAATATAACTTTAGAAAAAACTTTGTAAAATGGTTGTGACACCTACCATATTAAGTAGAAGAAAATGAAAAAGTTCTGCAGTGCGAAATAAAAAACCCTTGAAATCTTGGCAGTTATTACATATATAAATAAATTAGCCGTATCCAACAGATGATGTTCTGGGTCACCCTGGCCCACATCTGGAAAACGCCTTCACATATACAACTACCACCACTCCTTTTTAAAACTCTCATTAATACCTTTAATTTGATACCAATATCGTACAAACACATTCTAGAGTCACCCCTGGCCCACATTTATGGAGATATCTCGAAAAAGGGACCACCTATAGAACGAAGACCCACTGACTTTTAAAAGTACTCATTAACACCTTTCATTTGATACCCATATCGTACAAACACATTCTAGAGTCACCCCTGGTCCACATTTATGGCGATATCTCGAAAAAGGGACCACCTATAGAACTAAGGCCCACTCCCTTTTAAAATACTCATTAACACCTTTATTTTGATACCCGTATTGTACAAACGCATTCTAGAGTCACCCCTGGTCCACCTTTATGGCGATATCTCGAAAAGGCGACCAGCTATACAACTACCACCACTCCGTTTTAAAACCCTCATTAATACCTTTAATTTTATACCCATATCGTACAAACACATTCTAGAGTCACGCCTGGTCCACCTTTATGGCGATATTTCGAATTACTTCCTTTTAAAATACCCATTATACAACATATATGTAATAATGCTGTTGCATTCATTTTTATTGCCAACTGGAAAAATTGTAAATGGGCGTCGCACAAAGTTTAAAATTATGGATTCGCAAAATTCTTTCACAGTAAAAGTCAGGTAACCAAGTGAAGTGGATGCAGTAATTGCAGAGAAGAGGACAAACTGTTTTGAAAATATTTCAACTCTGGAACCATTCGTTATTGTTGTGGGTGACGAGTTTAATTTTAAAGATTTTTATGTTGTGTTAGATGGAATTAAGTACGCATTTAAATATTATATAGAGGCGGTTCCGTATTGCTTTACGTTAATATTTGTACTAAATTTAAAATATCCTGATGAGTGCACAAGTGTATGGACATTCATGCAAAGATATTTGTTTAATATAAAAAAGAAGTCTGCATCGCCAATAATTGATACTTTGATCAACGATATTAACAATTTGAAAATTTCAGAATCCGATTAATCACAATTCATTCAATATCAAGATAACACTAAATACTAGCTGTTAGGGGCACTTTTTCAATCATACACGGCTAAAATTTTGACCTTAAATTTTAAACTCCAGCCAACATATTTTCCTTTCACCAATTTTCTTGAAAACTGGTCTAGTTTAAATTTTAAACCAAATTTGGTTTGGTCATACATATATGTATTGCGAAAAAGTTTAAAATTTAGGATACAAATTTTAACCGTTTGCCTTTATTTCCTACAGAACTGAAATCTCTATTTTAATTTTTCTTTAATATTATCCGATGTTCAACTATAAAAGTGTTATTAAAATCAGAAATAAAAAATGTTTCTAAAATATCTAAATCTTTTATTTGCAGGATACATATTTTTCACAAAGGATAAGGCAGTGATAATCAAAATATTGCGTACTTTTTAAATGTTTAACTAACGAATGTTCTACTGGGATAGGTTGATATTCACTACGTTATCGACAATTTGCAAATTACCAAAGTTTTTGGGAGAATAATACCTAAGTTATATTAATTAAAACAACCAGGAAACTTGTGCAAACTGCAACAGAGGTTTGGTTGAATATCACAAAAGTTTAATTTTAAGTTTAAAAAGAGGTTAAGCTACCGAAGTATTTTCGTTGAAATTTACCTAAGTTGTAGGGTTTAAATTTACCAAGAAACTTTGTAAGAATTTACCTAATCTAACTTGGGCAAAACAAACGATGCTTCGTTAAATTTACCCAAGAAGAAAGTTTGCAAAGCTTTAACTAAGTTTTTTTCGTTAAGATAGAAAAAAGTTAGTAGGTTAATTTTCCCTAAGTTCTTGGTTACGATACATGCGATTCTTGGTTAATTTTAGAAAAGTTTTTTTCTATGTGTAATGGAACTCTTTCCGGTGTCGTTTTTAACTCTAATAAACTCCGATTATATGACACCTATTTATTAGGCATTATCAGCGCTTATTGGGGGAATATATAGTTCGACACACCGGGTCATAGCGCGGCAGATTTGTGGTCACATTAAAAATGTCGAGAAGCGTCCATGAGTGGAAAAACGTCGATGCTTATACAAAAAAAGAACAGTTTTGTATTAAAATGAAAAATTGTCGTAACGAAGTATCAATATTTGTTCCAAACATAAATTATAACTAAATGATAATGCTAGGTTAGGAGCTTTTAGGCCGTTAAATAAAAGGCAAAAATTAAATTTTCTTTTACCTTCCTACGCGTTTCGACGCTTTTCTGATTCCTACATTATGACTTATTTTGGAATCGTTTCTGACTAAATTATGAGCGTCGTGAGCATATTTGTGGGGTAGTTTTTTTTCGTAAATATGTGTACCCTATAAAGAAGCGCTTACAGTTCTGGAGTTCAATATGGGTCCGAAATATGTGAAAAATATGAGCTCCAAAAATGCTATCACCTAAGAGTCTTTTATGACTCAAATTTGATGAAATTAAGAACAAACAAAAAATATTAAAATTAGTAAACGAGGCAGTTCCGGAATAAAAGCTCAGAAATTTTTCTGCGACAATTTATTCTAAATAAAAATTTAGTTCAACTAATACTAATTTCATTTCTATATAACCCTCATGGGAGCTTTAGCACAAAAATTTTCTCCCCTATATTTTCGCTTCGGATATGTGTCAAAAATGCTTCCTAAAAGCGCTCAAATAGTGGAGAACTACAAATTAGCAGTACATGAGGCCAATAACGCTCATAAATGATATCGGAAGGAGGCATGTATAAGACTTAGGTTAGAGGCAAAATATGAGCAGCTTATGAGCGTGCTAGAAGTTATATAGCATTCACTTCAGGCTCCTAAATGAGTTCATAAAGAGTACAAACGATCCAAAGTTTGGACTCCTTTCAGCTGAATTGTTGACTCCAAATGTTTCTTGCGTTGTTTGTTTAAAATCAAAACGAAATTTTTTAATTTCAAATGACGTATAAATTGAGTTGCTAAATTGTAATTCTATGCAGCAATATCTGTCGATATGTTAGTGGCATACTTTAATTTCGTTTTCAATTAATTTATCTCTTTATCTTATTGGCTACATTAGTTGCAGTCTCTTATCAAATTACTTAAGAGGCACACATATACTTGAAACAGCTATGAAATCGCAACATACGATCACGGATCGACAACTATTTTGATATATTGTGGATCGTGAGTACGCGTCGTCCCTAGTTTACATATTTAATTAATTCGAAACACCATTTCGGAATATTGTGATTAAAAACAACGGCATTAGATCACATATCGTATAATACGATTCAGACCCTGATACTTAATTAAGTGGTGTTTTGGATTGCCATCAGTTTTTACTTCCTTTACCTATATTAGGTCGGTTGAATGTTTGTCCGATTTTCATACAAATCTTGCAATCCATTTTTAAGTAACTTCTCATTGAGCTACAAACATGAAACTTTACTCATAGGTTAGGACACCGTGACAAAGCAACAAAAGGAAAAAATCCGTTAGGTGGCGCACGGATCGAAATAATTGATAAGAATTTGAAAATTTTCAAACCAGCTTTTAAGTAACTTCTCTATGAGCTAGAGACTTGAAATTTCAAACTTAATTTAGAGGTCGATGACACGATACAAAAAGATTCGCTAGGGGCGCACGGGATGAGATATTTAGAAAAATCGTACGAAACGGAGGGAATTTTGGGATTGATTTTTATGTAAGTCCTCATTGAGCTACAACTGTAAAACTTCACAGATAGGATAAAATCTGCAATCAGCTATATCAAATCGAATAAATCATAAATTTTAAACGCTGTTTCTAATACCAATCATGGGGCTAACAAAAAATTATTGCACATCGCTGGATATTAGTTATGAAGTTTTTGACTCATTTTTGGCTTTTTTAATGTAGTTCTAACGATCGTTTATGTATTTTTTATGAAAAAATATATTCATTGTAATTGGAGTTTTTGTTTTTTGGATCTTTTTTTTATGTAGCGTATATATAAATATATGTATATTTAATAAAAAAAATATGTGATATATATTGTACTGGATTGTTACCTTATGTTTTCTCGTTTTTATGAATAAAATTGAATAAGACAAAATTTCACTGTAGTTTTTTAATGAAAATTTACTTAATTTTTAGGATTTTATACAAATAAAAAAACGTCCAGGAAATAGAATTTTTCAGAAATTAGAATTACCCTAAAAACAAAGTGGTTCTAATTTGTGAGCGTCTACTGTATATCAATGATATAATCAAAATTTATCATTTCAAATTTTTCTTTTTCCATACTTAATAATGTTAGATCACTTAGGCGACCTTGCCCCATCGCTGATCGTAAATATGTCAAAATCAGTTTTAATTTGCTGAATGATCGTTCGCAGCTAGCAATTGATACTGAGATAATCAAGAATATTTGAAGTGCCACCCGCAAGTTTGGAAAAACATCTTTTCCAAACGAGATTATAAAAGTAAGTAATTCTAATGGAAGTTTAGGTTCAATTTCTTTTTACTGCGAAGTAATATTTTGCAGTCATATATTTCGATAAAAAGTGCTGTTCCATCAAAATCTGTTTTACAAAATCCACCCAAGTTCTTACAATTTCTTTCAAAGTCGTTATTATCCTTGTTTAACAAATTTCCAACGTCTAAGAGAAATCCAAATCTAAAATTAAGGTAATTTAGTCGTGTAAATCTTGTACGTATTTCTTGCTGGAGACGATCGAGAACACTTTTTATAACGTGAGAAATTTCACATTCTGCATCCAATATCTCTAGCCTATTCTCCAGGCATTTTGTGGCGCCTTCTTACATGCTTCACTATATCAATATCCCATTTTTCACAACGATACTTCACTTTTTCTATTGCTTCTTCACAGATAGTGTCTTGAATTTCGGATAGTTCAGTCGTTAATGATTAAGATCATGATACGCTTCTCTAAAATTCGTCCCTGGATCTTGTAATCTGAGCTGCACACGATCAATCCTCTTAAAATTTCATACCAGAAATGAACTAATGTTATGAAACTAAAATTTAGTATATTTTGCAACAGAACTGTAGCTTCGCTTCTGGTGTTACTTGTGGTGTTAGTGTCCTCTGCTAATTGTTCTAAGTGTTCTATTACTTAGCCTATCGACGATACCGCTAACCGCTTGTATTCTGGCCATCGTGTTTCACATTCACGTTTGACAGTTTTTGTTAAAGCATTTTTTAATAATTCCCATCGTAGCGTTGAACGTGAGAAAAAAAGATATATGCTTTCAATTACCCCACAACCTGTCGCAAGTGTTCCGGATATATGCATACATTTTTTAGTATAGAAAATTTTCTCCAGAAATCAGTTAAAATAAAGATACAAATTATCCAGGAAGTTCTGTGCTGCGGACATTTGGCGCCCCCCTGTGAGTAGGGTCCGCGGCATGATGCCAAATCACTGCCGAGGGGCGACACCGCTAAAAAAGGCTTTTTTATAATTGAAAACACTTATTTCTTAACTGTTGATGTTGCTTTGTGTGAGAATCGCATCCAAGATCTTCGGATCTAGGGTGTGGTGCTCCGCTTATCAGCACACCACGTCGGCCGCCATGTAAGTAGTAATAACGGAAATTTCAAGAGCAGTATTGTGCATCTTAACCTCGGTGAAAAAGAAATAAAAGTAGCAAAATCGTTGATACTGCTTTAATAGAGCCAAAAATTAAAGAAAGAGATCTTCAAACAGGGTTCAAAAGAACCATTTTTGGTCCAAGTGACAACCGTGATTATCAGTGTTGTCAGAACTTTTTTAGAAAAAAGGCTAGATTGACAAAAATAAAGAGCTAAACAAGTAAGGACGGGACTGTCTTCGGCTGTGCCCTTTCACCTTTCATGAATGGGGCTGACCAATAGTCTTATCCCATTCTTAATCTCCAAATAATGCGCTGTATAAGATAAGAAATATATAGTGTGTACATCTACCTACACGATTTTAAGATAAATATAAAAAAATGGCAAATAACCTCTTATATGAGCGATCGGTTGTATGGGATATATATTATATATAGCTCCGATAGAAATGATTTTTACAGGAAATCTTCTATGGTATATTAGAATATATATCACCAAGTTTAAGGTTATATATTGGAAATTAAGGGAGAAATGGCTAAAAATCTTTCTATCTGAACGATCGGTTGTATGGGAGGGTATATACTATATACATATAGCTCTGATCAAAGTGATTTTTTCAGGAAATCTTCTATGATATATTAGAATAAATATCACCAAGTTGAACGTTTTTATATTGGAAATTAAGGGAGAAATGGCTAAAAATCTTTCTTTCTGAACGATCGGTTGTATGGGATATATATTATATATAGCTCCGATCGAAATGATTTTTTAATGAAATCTTCTGTGATATATTAGAATATATATCACCAAGTTTCACGTTTTTTTATTGGAAACTAAGGGAGAAATGGCCAAAAATCTTTCTATCTGAACGATCGGTTGTATGGGATAGGTATATAGTATATACATATAGCTCTGATCAATGTGATTTTTTCAGGAAATCTTCTATGATATATTAGAATAAATATCACCAAGCTTAACGTTTTTATATTGGAAATTAAGGGAGAAATTTCCAAAAATCTTTCTATCTGAACGATCGGTTGAATGGATATATATTATACATAGCTCCGATCGAAATGATTTTTTCATGAAATCTTCTGTGATATATTAGAATAAATATCACCAAGTTTAACGTTTTTATATTGGAAATTAAGGGAGAAATTTCCAAAAATCTTTCTATCTGAAGGATCGGTTATATGGGATATATACTATATATAGCTCCGATCAAAGTGATTTTTTGAGAAAATCTTCTATGATATATTAAAATATATATCACTGAGTTTCACGTTTATACTTTCTAAACTAAGGGAGAAATGGCCAAAAATATTTCTATCTGAACGATCGGTTGTATGGGATATAACTATATATAGCTCCGATCGAAGTGATTTTTTCAGGATATCTTCTATGATATATTGGAATATATATACCGAGTTTCACATTAATACTTTCTAAATTGCGGTAGGAAAGACCAAAATCGTCTTATCTGAACTATCGGTTGTATGGGAGATATATGTTATAGTGGTCCGATCCTACTGGATCCTACAAATGTCTAATATAATACAAAAATACATCCTTGTGCCAAATTTCATTGAGATATCTCAAAATTTGATGGACTAGTTTGCGTTCAAACAGACAGACGGACGGACGAACGGACAGACGGACATGGCTATATCAATTCAGTTCGTCATCCTGATCAATTCGGTATACTTAATGGTGAGTCTATCTTCTATATTTCTCAACGTTACAAACATCGGACCAAAGTTAATATACCATTTCATGTTCATGAAAGGTAAAAAAGAATAGTTAGCAGATGCTATCTGTGTTTTAATTTAAAAGGGATACATAATAAATAAAACTCCACTATAGTCTCTAAGTTTTCGTAATATGTTTGAGGTAAATGGTTTGTTTTTTGCAAAATAAGAACGCCGATAAAACTATTTTCAACAAGGAAATCTACTTTTTGTCCTTTTAAAAAACCCATGAAAGATGTAAACTCTATATTTCACACTGTCTGAGTACTTATTTTTCAAGTTTTGGGTATGTTTTTTACACCGACTCCAAACGATATCTGACAAATGAATTTTTGGAGGGAATATTTTCATGACACCTTCTGGACTGGCCGAACCACTGCCGATGAGTTAAATAAAGTTTTGAAATAAGTTGTTATGAATATGAATAAAGGAGTTTGAAATCAGATGGTGTCTTATTATAAGTCCAAGCAATTTTATATGTGTAATAAAACTTATAATAAGGCTATATTATGGTACACCAATCCTTATTCAACCTCCTTATTATAACAGCTTATGTAAGCCGGATGTTGGGTGGGCTATATATAAGCCTTATATAAAAGGTACCAATACAGCAGTAGTTTCTGTAAATAAGGCCTTATGTAAGTATGTAAGCCTTGTTTTTGTTGGTCCATAAGCGCTATAATAAAGCTTATGGCTTATGTATAATAATTTCTTATATAAGTTTTACCTTATATAAGCTATAAGCCTTAGACACAACGAAATCTTTCAAAGAAGTAAGGCGGGGCTTCATACCTTTCATGAATGGGGCTGAACAATAATCTTATACCGTTCGTAATCTCCAAATAATCGGATGTATAAGATAAGAAATATATAGTGAACAGATGTACATACCTAAACGATTTTTAAGATAAATATAAAATAAAAAATGGCAAAAAACCTCTGATCTGATTATCTGAACGATCGGTTGTATGGTATATATATTATATATAGCTCCGATCGAAGTGATTTTTACAGGAAATCTTCTATGATATAGTGAGTGATAAGTGAGTGCCACGAAATCCCCAAAAAAAAACTACCCAAACCAAAATCCCCCAAAAAAAAAAAACTACCCGAACACATAATTCCCAAATTCAAAATCCCCAAAATCAAAATCCCCAAACACAAAATCCCAGTGCTATGATAAACATCATGACCGTGTAAAAAATATCAATATCTCTTTCCTCTTTCATTCATATTTATGTATGTATAACTATATATTCACGTTTTGGCAATACATATTTTTACTTATCCATATATAGGAGTGCTAGTCGCTCTAATTCGAACAAGCTAACAGAAGCGTGTACTACGCAGCGTGGCGGTAGCCACGGTTATACCACACCCGGACTTGGCATGGCGTAGCCCAGGGTTATTTTTTATAAGCGCGGCCTAAGGCCGCCTATGCAGAAAGTTGGTATGGATTATTAGCCTTTTTTGGTCGCGGCGATTTTAAACCTAATTTGAATTTATTTCACACATAAAATGGGGATTTTGTGTTGGGGATTATGAGTTTGGGGATTTTAATTTTGGGGATTTTGATTTTGGGGATTTTGATTTGGGGATTTTGTTTTGGAGATTTTGATTTTGGGGATAACGTGGTAGACCCATATTAGAATATATATCACCAAGTTTCACGTTTTTATATTGGAAACTAAAGGAGATGTGGCCAAAAATTTTTCTATCTGAACGATCGGTTGTATGGAATATAACTATATATAGCTCCGCTCAAAGTGACTTTTTCAGGATATCTTCTATGATATATTAGAATATATATCACCGAGTTTCACGTTTATACCTTCTAAATTGCGGTAGGAATGACCAAAATCGTCTTATCTAAACATCGGTTGTATGGGAGATATATGTTATAGTGGTCCGTTCCTACCGGATCCGACAAATATCTAATATAATACAAAAATACATCCTTGTGCCAAATTTCATTGAGATATCTCAAAATTTGGGGGACTAGTTTGCGTTCAAACAGACAGACGGACGGACGGACAGGCGGACATGGCTATATCAACTCAGTTCGTCGCCCTGATCAATACGGTATACTTATTGGTGAGTCTATCTTCTATATTTCTCAACGTTACAAACATCGGACAAAAGTTAATATACCATTTCATGTTCATGAAAGGTATAATAAATATTATGCCTGTTGACATAAGGTTAATGTTGCCTTAAGGGCCAATTAAACTTCCCTAACCCTAGCGCCATAGTCATAACCATATTTTTACTTATCCATATCAAATTGTCATCAGTTATTGGTGCCTTAACCTAAAAATCTATAAAATTTCATAAAAATGAAGAAAACGCCAAAAATTACAAACATATACCACAAAAAATAAGTCTCTTAGTCAAAACGTATCCAAAACAATAAATAAAATCTACAAAAAGTTAATAAATTCTCCAACTCAAATATTGTTAGGTTATGGATATGGCGAAAAACCAAAAATCAATTGGTTGTCTATGGTATGGTTATGGCTTTAGCGTTATGGTATGGCACCATTAATCGATTACATTGATTTCCATAAGGTTGGTTCGATCAGCTCTTTTATCTGGTTATGGATATGTCACCATTAATTGGCCTTTTAATTAAGTTAGTACGCCTCGATTTCTGCTTACCATAATACCAACATTATCTACTCCTTAGCCCCTCAAATTTTTTAAATCTAGCCCTAATTCCTTCAGTGTTCTTAAAATTGAATCTACATAAAACTGTTTATCTAGATTTTCTAATATTTTGAAAAAAGCTGAATGAAGCTAAAAAATTTCTAAAAAAAGCTGAAAAAATCTTAAAGCTAAATCGCCACTTCTCAAGCTAAACGGAGAAAAAAAAGAGCTAAATCTAGCTTGAAAAAAAGCAAAATTGGCAACACTGGTGAGTAGCGCCACTAACATAATCCACAAATTGTAGCATAAAGCTATGCGAATCGTTTGGATTCGCTCAGTAAAATTTGCCAGTATATTTATGACACAGTTGGCATCATGCAACCAATAAGAGCATTCGCACAAGTTCCACATATACCAGTCTGATTTTAAAGTATAAGGCCCGGGTTTTCGGTAGTTGGTTAAGCTAAGCTTAAACTAAATTTGCTTAAACTCTAGTCAAATTTAAACTCCAGTTAAACTGCTGAGCAAGTTTTTCAGTCACACTCACAAAGCCGCGTTTGGGGTTAGGCTTCTTGTACGGAAACACTGTTTTTTTTTTGTTATCTAAATAATTTGTAGAACCGGCAACAGTTGGATTTTGTTTACTCTTAGATAAATATGTATCTAGTTCCAGAGCTTATATCCAAAATTATGCTGTAATTATACTTAAACCAGATAGTATCAAGTTGTTATCCAACTTCATTCTCCAACCACTATCCAATCTTTCAGAAATTTTGTAAAATGTATAGTTCTCGAGTTGACCTCCAACGTCATTCTCAAATTATTTTCCGACCTTTGAGAGATTTTGTGAAATGCACAGCTTTCATATGAATATCCAATACATTTCTTTAGTTTATGCCCTACTTTGGATATCGAGTTGAGGTGGGTTTAAAAAAAATCTTCCCCGAGGTGGTACCACCACAGCCAATAGCTGCTTGTTGTGGGAAATAAACACCTGGTTGAAAGCACTAAAGAAGAGCCATTAATTAAAAGTAAGTTATACATATTTTATTTTCGTGAAAATACTGTACCATTGTAATCTTACATTTTCGTCCAGTGAGAGAACCACACATAAATACAAGTTGGGAACTATATTTTTTTTAACTTAAGGAATAGCATTTTTCCTTTTTTGCTCAGAACTTTATGATTCTCAAGTTGAGTTCTGTTTCGAAACAACTTTGCCCTGTTATCAACATGAGATGTAGTGGTACTTAAGCCCAAATGCGTGTTGGGTATATTCGACGTCATTGCCAACGAACGCAAATAACTGATAGGATAACTAGAGTTTAACCCTGTCAGATCGGCCGCTTAAGCTCAGCTTAAACTTCAGTTAAAATAGACTGAAAAACTGCAGAAAAATTTAAGCGTAGTTTAACTGACAAACTGCGTTGAACTTGTACTGAAAAACCGGGGCTAAGCATGACAATTTACTATCTACATTGTTTATATAACTTTGATTGGTTTTCTTTTTATTTGTTTTAAACTACATACATACATACTTTAATATGTAGCTTATCTCTGTTGTTGGTGCTTTGAAAATTACACCAATATTTTTTAATATGGACATGTTACTTATTTTTAATTTAATCTGTGGTGATTAGAAACAAAAAAAAGCAAGAAAATAAATAAAATGTGACCTGAATTATTCGTTTGGTTAAAAGAGAATAAAAATAAATGTTATTGGTTAAGTTTTAAACGCTAAGAAAAGACGTAAGTACCAAGTACTGAAGTATGTGAAGTTCGACGTGTAAAGGTGTACCTCTGGAAACTAGTTATTTTTTTTATTAACTATGTAGAGCTTGTAGACACCGAAGATCCTGGGTTCACGCCCCGGGCAAAGCAACATCAAAGTTTTTTCAATTAGAAGAAAATTTTTCTAAGCGTGGTCGCTCCTAGGCAGTGTTTGGCAAGCACTCCGAGTGTATTTCTGCCATTTTCTCTCAGTGAAAACTCATCTGCCTTACAGAAGCACGACGCAAATTGGAAGAGAAGCTCGGCCTAAAATCTCGTCGGAGGTTACCGCGCCTTACATTTATTTATTTATGTAGAGGAGTGCTATAAACGTGGAATCAACAGGTCAAACATGGTTTTATGGAAGAATTTGTGTAAAGATATAGACTGCTCCATCGAAACGCCGAGACTGGGGAAAGTCCTATCCAAGGGAGATGCAGTCCAGGGTGTTAAAAAAGGACGACGGGGAATGGTCACACTGTAGTGAAGAGTCCCTTGAGGCACTACTTAACACACAATTTTCATCAGGGGATGATGCGGAAGAGTTATTTAATCACACCTAGAATCCTAATGCGAAGCAAAAGGTACCAGGATTGGTGACAAACACCAAAATGGGCAATGAAAACTATTGCCAAGTTAAAATTGCCGTGTCCAGATGGGATATTCCCTGCTATGCTGCAGACGGCAGGTGGAACTATTATAGAATGGCCTAGAATAGAATCTTTGAGAGTTGCATAAAACTGACACATCGCGCAATCTTGGAGTACGACTCGAGTAGTCATCATACCGAAAGCGGGAAAACCAGTCATCTGCAACCGAAACACTAGAGGCCCATAAGTTTGACATCTTCGTTCGATACTCGAGTCGTAAGATTTCTAAACCCGCACGTCTACCATTAGGCTGTAACTGCGTATGTTTCTATGCTGCCTAATTGGGCTTTTCTGTTTTATTAATATTTTTACATATATAATTTTATTTGCTCGATGTAAATTTATGCTTTACTTTACTTTGATTTATATTAATTTATTTTATTTTTTTTGTTTCTTAATTGATTTTATATTATTTTATTTTATTTAAATTTATTTGATTTTTTAAATTTAATTTAATCTAATTTTAATTATTTTATTTTTTTCTTTGTTTGCAGTTAATTAAAAAAAATTTATTTTCGTCGTGCTTCTTTTGAATTGTTTTCTCCAAATTGGCGGGCCGGGCCTACAGGTTTACGCCGACTCCGAACTTCATCTGCTGGGCAGATGAGTTTTAACTGAGAAGCTTTTCATGGCAGTAGCCCATCCTTAACAATATGTGCCATGTGCTTTGGATCGTTATCCTTCTAGAATATCCAACCTAAACCTTTAGCTCCAATTATTTTCAAATATCTTCCAAATAAAGACTTGTATCTAAAACCATCCATATTACACTCAATAAATGTAAGTCTGCCAACTCCAGATGCCGCAAAAGCTCACCAAATCATAACACTGCCGTGGTGGTGGCTTTACAGTTGATACAAAATTCTTCGGATAGAGTGCAGTATTTGTCTTTCTCCACACTTGTATTCTTCCATCGCTACTGAAAAAATTGAACTTTGACTCATAGGTAAACAAAACTTTTTGCCAAAAATTCATCCCCTTTTCCCTGTGTGCTTTCGCGAACACCAAGTACAGGTTTTTTCAGAAATAAAAGCTTTTTGCGTGGTATTCTGCTGTTATAGCCGTTTTTGTGCAGAGGTCTTTCGAGTATTCTTAGTTGGGCACAACTGCCTGATGAGTTTGCTCAATTTGGATCAGAATATTTGAATTTGTGTTGACTTCTTTCAAAATAAACCTGATGTCTGGGCGTAATAGGTTGCTCGCACGGCCACTGCGCTTCGGTAGATTTATTTTCGGTAGAACCGACTATTTTAAAATTTGTTTACAATGTTCTGTTGCTCGACTGTTAACAACTTTTGCAATTTCACCTTGTAATTTTTTTTCATGTCTGAGCTGTGCAACCAAATTTCTTACTTCAAAAGATATTTCTTTTCTCCGAGGGATTGTTGATGTTTAAGTGATCAAACCGTAACTAAACTCAATATTGTGACGAATATTAAGATCACTAAGTGATACTAGCATCCCTAAGCCGATACTATGCAGCCACTCGTATGTACGTAAACAAATCAATCATCATTTACACATGTACATACAAGGCAACTGAGAGATACTCACCATCGGCCGAAGTAGTACTCACATACGTGTATACACGCGCATATGGCTACACACTACATATATACATGTATATGGCTGGTAACCCAGCATGAAGTTCATGAAATTACTAGACCTTAGGAGAAATGGGTGAACGAGGAAACCGAGAGTATAAAATCAGCACAAGCTGAGGCATGACTAAGCAGTTTGATTTAAACACGCAATTAGTTGCGAAGTAAGAGTTACTGTACTATCAAAGTAGTCTAATAAAGACCATTTTGCATTATTGAATATTGGAGTTATTTATTTAACAGTTTAGCGATTCGAACGTTTGCAGAAGGTGTAAAATAAGCCGAGTTTCCCAAAATTCGTTACAATATGAACAGAGCAGCAATCATAAAAAAGGATTTAACTAGATAAACAGTACTTTACGGTTAGTAACACTCAGCATATTAGAATGAAAGCTAGCTAAATGGTGCTGTATGTACACTTTTGTCAACTCTAATATTGCGTTTTTTCGCTATAACTTAGTTGCTTTATTGTTCAAGGATGGATTTGTTTTAGGTAAAATGATTATAAAAAGGGTTGGAACGAAATTCCATGTACAGATTTTTACGCAATGGTTTTGTCTTTTCTTTACAAAGAAAGCAGTACACCCCCTACTTTTCTTTTGTCCGTCACTGTATACATTCTATGGTACTCCAAGCAATACACCAATACAACACAGTCAGCCCGCATTTATATTCTAGATGTGTACCCCGTATAGCATACCTCCTAAGCTTGCACTTACACAGGGCCGCATTCACCATCAACGGGCCCTAGGCAACCATCAATTTGGGGCCTTGTTTCACGCCCGTTCCCTTCTTTTTTCGATTAAAATATGCAAACTTATATCTTTCATAAAAATTTTATTGTCACAATGTAATAATTCAATAAAATTACTATCTACAATTTAAACATATCGTATTCTACATTTGTATTCGGCAAATTCATCAATTATATCATCAATATAGATTTTGTTCAATAAATCTGCCTCAATGCAAAGTATACCTAACATTTCGGGTCACTCTTGTCGCGTTGTTTTGATTCCTTTTAATTGCGAGAAGGATGTTCGGCAGAACAATTTGTGATCATCAATGTTAAAAAAATTCGAAGAGCTATTTCTGTGTTAGGAAATACATCGGCTAATTGATCTTCCATTAGAATCTTATACAAATGACTATGAGTTTTTTGTGCATCAATGTATCTGGAGTTCACGTAACTTTGGAATTGTTTCATTTCGATGAAAACATTTTCCAAATTTCTAGAATAAAAAATAACTAATTTATTTATAGCTTCGTGGAGGTCTCCATTACTTAGAGAAAAGTTGATGAGAAATGCAAATCTCTCTGAAATTTCCATAAACTTTCATTGTGAAAATTGTCGATGATTTCGAGGAAACCTTTTGTCCTAAAATCATCTCTAGGCGAAAGTTCTCCTTCTGGAGCATTTCCGTCATTAGGTTGTTTTTTTCTACGGCGAGAACGTTTTACGATTTCTGTATAAACTGCACAGGGTAATAACTGTTTTTTTTTTTTCTTAGAAATCATTGAACTTTTCACGGAATGAAATTAACTCTCTTCTAACGAACCCTTTTGATTGCGCTCAATTGAGTTTTATTTATTTGAGTAAAAATTATTTTCAGTTCTGATTATATTTTTCTTTCAATCTCTAGAATTTTATGTTTGTAAGAAAATTTTAGAAGTCTTTTTAATTTTTCGGGAGCCCCAGGCAACTGCCTATTCTGCCTACTTGTTAATCCGGCCCTGCGCTTACATCTTACGCTTATATTCAGTATTACCCCATACCGTAAGCAAAGACTTTTAGTTTATACATCAAAAATATTAAGTAATATTCACTTCGTTAATAATTTTTGTTTATTTTAAATCTACACCATGTGAACAGGCAGGAAAATAAAAAAGATCTAGTTTTTGTCCGCAGTGTTTGCATCATTTTATTAACAAACAAACAAATACGGAATTTTTCAACCTTACGGAAATTAAGACGATGAATAACTGTAACGTTTTAAATTTGCTTTAGTTTCAATAATTTCGTTTGTTTTTGTAATTAGCTTTTTCCTTACACGAATTCCATCCGGCTCTTACTATTAACCCAACTTTGGGTTTAACTCTCTGTCTCACAAGAGATTTCGTCCACTTCTGTCGAACGATAAGTGAGATGTATGCATAAATCTTCTTTGCCAATATCAGGTTTCCAAAAAAGCCTATCGAATTAGCTACTTTCTATATACAAAAATTTTATCCTCTTCCACACTTTTCGTCACATCCCCTTAGTATCTTCCAGCCCTATCGAAATAAGTAATCACAATTCGGCTATACGAGCCGGACCCGTGCGCATCTTGCGCTACAAATATAGAAGTTTCTTTAAATACCAACAGAAATCAGCTGTTCTATCAATCAATTAAAACTTACAACTGCGCTGCCATCTAGCGTCTGGTAGCAACTGTCGGTAATGAAGTTCAAGTATTCACAATAGTGCATTGTACAAGTAGTCTTCGTTTATTTTTAACAAATTATTTTAATAAAGTATAGCTAAACAAAAGAACTGCGGCCAAACTTGCCCAAAGCTCGCTAATAGCCCGAATCTCCATCTTTGCAATCAACACTTTATTTATAGATTTGGATTCCAAATAAGAGCGGAAAGGGACCCGTACATAAAACCAACAATTAAAAATAATATATATGATATTTGGAAGTCATTTCTTCAGAAATGTCGTATAGAATTAATGACTTGCCCGATAGAAAATGCTGGCAAGAAAGTATAATTTGTCGTACGGCATTCCGAAAGTTTCCTAGGTACATAACTTGCTTTTAGTTGTAAATTAAATGATCGGACCACACCACAAACTTTTTATGACAAAGGTTTTTTAATTTTATATTAATGTAGTTACACATATGTATGTATAAATATACATAAATAGCTAATGCTTTTCTACTAATGTGTAAAAATTTAAGCGCTTATATGAGGTAATTGACCATCAAACTTTACTTAACAGTCTAGGCTTCACACACGCTTGTTGACATGAACATTTTAAAGACTAAAAATTCGTGTAAGCCGCTACCAGTGCTGCTTTGGAACTTATATCTAGGTTAGGTTGAACTGGCCGGTCACTGAGGATCTCACATAGACTAAATGAGTCTGTAGTTTTACCAGAAGTTTGTTTAACGACCAAACTGAAAAACTCCATCAAAAACCAGGACCTATGTTATAAAATTGCTCCGCACTATTGGAAAATACTAGAAGCTTTCTCGTACCTATGACATGAGCTGCTTCTAGATCTGGCAGCTGTTTACTCCTAATAGCTTGAGTCTGATAAGCGCAGAGCATGAGCACAAAACGTGTTGGATCGTTTCCTCCTTAAACCTGCACTTCCTACATTTTCTATCACTGACCAAGCCTAATTTAAAGGCATGTGGCGACAGAAGATTGTCCAGTCAGAAAACCCGTCATGAGTCTACAGTCCTCTCTTTTTGTTTATGATAAGAATAACTTTGTTAGTCTAAGGTTCTAAGACCTGTACATGATTTCGAGTCTTTGCAGACCCTCGCTTGGGCCCATGTCTTTCCCGCTTGGTTGATCATGTGCACCTCTCGCACCTGCTGTTGTTGGAAATTAAGAATCAGAAATCGTTTACATAAGCAAAGCACTTGGTAAGGTATTCAGGTTTAAGTTTAAATTCTTTTCTTTCTAGAATTTCGTTGGCTGTAATATTTTTGTATGATATTTGGTTAGACTTACATGAAATATAAAAGTGCAAAGAAAAAAAAAATTATTTAAATAGAATTTAATACAACTAAGTAAAATAAAAGGGAAGTCCACGGAGACGGCCTTGCATGCAGTTGTCTCCCAAATCGAGAAATCCTTGGCGTACAAGGACTTCACACTCATAGCTTTTCTCGACATTGGGGGAGCTTTCAACAATGTTACGCCCTCTACGATAACTGATGCACTAATCGGCTTGCGGGAAGATCCGGGGTAGTGAAACTTGTTCAGCAGTACTGTTGCGAAGAAAGGTTCATGCTAACCTGGCAGGCTCTACGGTGGTCAAACACATACGGGAGGCACCCCACAGGGTAGGGAATTTCTCCATTTATATGGGTTGCCACACTTAATGAGCTCTTGGTTCTTCTTGAGATGGACGGTTGCGCCAAGTTAATCGCATATGCTGATGACCTTGCGTTGTTAGTTAGCGGGAAGTTTCCGCAGACACTATGCGATATAATCCAGACAAAGCTGAGACTGGTGGAAAACTGGTCCAGGAGTAAATGTCTATCGGTCAATTCAGCCAAAACTGAACTGGTTCTGTTCACCAGGAAATATAAGATACCTGCGTTACAGCTACCGGTGCTAGCGGGTATGACCCTGACGCTGAGGGACTCTGCCAAACACCTAGTAGTAATTTTTGATAGGAAATTATCCTGGAGGGAAAACGCGCAGGAGCATGTGAAAAACACAACGGCGGCACTGTACAGCTGTAGGGGAGCTGTTGCGCGAAGATGGGGACTGTCACCGGATATTACCCTGTGGCTCTACACCGCTGTGGTTAGACCAATTATTTTATAGGGGGCAGTGGTCTGGTAGACGAGCTTAGATACTAAATCAAACCTACGGGTATTCCAGAAGGTACAAAGAAGTGCTCTAATCTGCGTGGGGGGTACTCTGCGCACGACCCCTGCAGAGCGCTGGACACTATTTTTAATGCGTTTCCAATAGATTTAATGGACAAACAATGTGCGGCCTTTTCTGCTATGCGGCTGCGAGAGTTATCCGCATGTAGAGACAATGTGGATGGTCATGCAGCCATCCTTAATTATCTGGATTCGTCTTCGTCAGACTATTGCGCTCCGACTGTATTTATCAATATGAAGTACGAGGTTATTATCCTGGATAGGGATTATTGGCTGAAGGAACCGCCGGACGGTAGAGAATTGCCGCAAATGTCTTAACGAGATCGCTGAGCAACCTCAGTCAGGTGTGGGTGCTTGGACACTCGGATATACCAGACAATGAGATGGCTGACGAACTTGCGTTCCGCTTTCGTCGTCCGGGAAGGGATTGAGCATGCCGCTCGCTACCTGAACGCTCATTTTGAAAGGGATATTTCTTAGAGAAGCGGGTGAGAGATGGAGCAATCTTGAATCCTGCTACCACTCTAAGCTCGTGTGGCCTGAATGGGACGCGAGACGCACAAAAAGTCTCCTTCTTCTTGATATGGGGGGCGGGGGTGGGCATATCTCTGGTGGTTGGACTTATAACCGGCCACCTAGCAATCGGGAGGCACGCACAACGGCTGGGTGCTCCTTATAATGATTATTCCAGGAGCTGCAAAGACGAAGAGGACATAGAAACAGTTAAACATTTTCTGTGCGATTGTCCCGCGCTTTGGCACAAGAGGAAGAAATCTCTGGGATCTCCTTCTTTGACGATCTTTGTGATCTGACTAAGTTGGAACCTAAGAAACTCCTGACGTTTGCTGTATCGACCTGTTGGTTTGAGTCGGGGAGAGATACACGTGGTATCACAATGGGACCTTTTTGGACCTAAGTAAAATAAAATAAACCGTAAATTAAATAAAATAAATTAGAGTAAAATAAAATAATAGTCATTCAAGACGAAGTTGTTGCAACAAGAAACAATTGCAAATATGTAATTC
This sequence comes from Eurosta solidaginis, assembly GCF_040869045.1. Classification (NCBI taxonomy): domain Eukaryota; kingdom Metazoa; phylum Arthropoda; class Insecta; order Diptera; family Tephritidae; genus Eurosta; species Eurosta solidaginis. The sequence goes on along the minus strand of NC_090319.1, from coordinate 343,383,386 downwards.
GAGCTCCCATTAAAAATGATAATTATAGACGATACCAAAGGCAGTCTGAAACAATTCCGGTGCATGTGTTACATTGGCGGCTACCGAATACTTAACAAGGCATAGCCAGGTAGCAAAGATCGTACATCAAACACTAGCACTGCTATGATCTAATTACAGCGGGTTGCCCTTACTACACCTATACCCTAGAGGTAATGCTAGAAACAGTGCCTTAAAAATTTTTTGCGGCCGGTCTATTCCGACAGATCATACTATGCCACATAACCTTCCTGATATAACGGTCGTAGATAAGCAGGAGAATCAGGCTTACCTAATAGACATACATACATAGGTGTACCAAAACCTCAAAACTTTATACGGGGAAGCTCGGAAAAAATTTAAGTCTGGCACACGTAATAAAAGGGATGTGGAAGCTGCACAAAGTCGGCATAATACCTATTTTAATACCATCAACTGTAGTAATCCCGAAATCACTAAACTGTAGCCTTGAGAAGCTTCAACTTGCCGAAAAGCGACGAGCGATACAGAAGGCTGTTATTTTATCGACAAGGTCTATATTTAGATAATATTTTTAAAAATACATTAAGCTGCGATAATTTACGTTCTCTGAGTGTGTCTTGCACTCGCTAAACTGCAAATTCGGATATTAGTAGTGACTATCAGGAAGCAGCAAGCAGTATAGGTGGCGCTTTGTATACATTCAGTCTTTGTGAGATCCTCACGGACTTGACAGATCAACATAACCTAAAGTTTAATTTAAGGTTCTAGAAAAAGATGTTCCCTTTATTATATGCAAAATTTACAAAATTCGCAAAAACTTAAGGAAGTTGGGCATTTTTATACTCAGCTGAGTAGAGCTCACAGATTATATTAATTTTGTTCGCATAACGGTAATCCGTAACGGCATAAACTAATCGAGATAGATATAGGCTTCTATATATCAAAATGATCTGGGCGAAAAAAGAAATTCATTTAGCCATGTCCGTCCATCCGACCATCCGTCCGTCCGTAAATACGATAACTTGAGTCAATTTTGAGGATTCTTAATGAAATTTGGTACGTAAATTCCTGGGCACCCATCTCAGATCGCTACTTAAAATGAACGAAATCGGGCTATAACCACGCCCACTTTTTCGATATCGAAAATTTCGAAAAACCTAAAAAGTGCGATAAATCATTACCAAAGACGGATAAAGCGATTAAAATTGGTAGGTGACACAGAATAGAAAATTAGTAAAATTTCGGACAGTGGGCGTGGCACCGAAAACTTTTAAAATAAGGTAATTCAAAAGTTTTGCAAGCTGTAATTTCGCAGTCGTTCAAGATATCCTGACGAAATTTGGCAGGAATGTTACTGCTATTACTATATGTGTGGTGAATAAGATTTAGCAAAATCGGATGACGAATACGCCCACTTAAAAAAAATTTTAAAGTTAAATTTTTACAAAAAATTTTATATCTTTACAGTATATAAGTAAATTATGTCAACATTCAACTCTAGTAATGTTATTGTTGCAAAATACAAAAATAAAAGAAAATTTCAAAATGGGCGTGGCTGCACCCTTTTGTCATTTAATTTGTCAGAATACTTTTAATGCCATAAGTCGAACAAAAATTTATCAATCCATATGAAATTTGGTAAGGGCATAGCGTCTATGCCGGTAATTGTTTTCTATGAAAACGGGCGAAATCGGTTGAATCCACGCCCAGTTTTTATACACAGTCAAACGTCTGTCCTTCCGCTCGGTCGTTAACAAAAATCGATATATCTTTACTAAACTTAGTTCACGTACTTATCTGAGCTCACTTTGTCTTGGTATTAAAAATGGGCGAAATCCGACTATGACCATGCCCACTTTTTCGATATCGAAAATTTCGAAAGTTTAAAAAAATGCAATAATTCTATACCATATAAGAAAAAAGGTATGAAACGTGGTGATTAGATTGGTTTTTTGACGCAAAATATAACCTTAGAAAAAACTTTGTAAAATGGGTGTGCCACCTACCATATTAAGTAGAACAAAATGAAAAAGTTTTGCAGGGCGAAATCAAAAGCCCTTGGAATCTTGGAAGGATAACTGTTCGTGGTATTACATATATAAATAAATTAGCGGTACCCGACAGATGATGTTCTGGGTCACCCTGGTCCACATTTTGGTCGATATCTCGAAAACGCCTTCACATACACAACTAAGGGCTACTCCCTTTTAAAACCCTCATTAATATCTTTATTCTGATACCCATATCGTATAAACACGTTCTAGAGTCACCCCTGGCCCACCTTTATGGCGATATCTCGAAAAGGCGTCGACCTATACAACTATGGCCCACTCCCTTCTAAAATTCTCTTAAATATCTTCCATTTAATACCCATGTCATAAAAACACATTCCAGGGTTACCCTAGGTTCATTTTCATACATGGTTATTTTCCCTTATTTTGTCTCCAAAGCTCTCAGCTGAGTATGTACTGTTCGTTTACAGCCGAACTTTGCCTTCCTTACTTGTTGTTAATAAAAAACACGGACAATAATATTTTCTTTGAAAGAAGTACGAATGTGGAAATTAAGATAAACAAAATATTATAGGCTTATACTTAAATTTTTAGTTACTTAATTTGGTGAAGTTTTATTTTGAATAGATCGTTGTTTTTTTCGATTTTTGTTCGGTTTTCGAATTTCAAAATATTCTGTTCAGTGCTGTTAAAGGTTTGGTTCAAAGTCCTAAAATAGCGGGTGTTTCGGTTTATGAACCGAACATACCTCTTCGTGTATGTCTATTTCGGAACGTGACCACGTCATCTGCAGATTCATTCCCTTCAATATTACTGTACTAATACATTAAAGGCAGTGACCAGACTATCCTGGAGCAGTTCAGGCAGCTCTCTGTATGGCATAGACCTACACCTGGAAGACACTGCATGATTCTGGAAGTTGGTCCGATTGATATACCTATAAATGCTTCGGATACATTCCCGCACCAGTTCTCTTTTGCATATTCAAGCCGTTTGTGTAGATTGTAATGCCCCTACCACTGCCTAGGCCTTCCTCCCATTACTTCCTTGAAGTATATCTATGTTCTGCGCCTGGAAGTCGGACACCGAATTGCTATGGTCGGTGTCGGACTTTAGGTCAGTTAGTATTCCGTTTAATCATATTAGATTGATTGCCACATATAGGATTCTTCTATTCGTAGAGTTCCTTTGATTCATAATACTGAGAGCCTTTTCAATTCAAATGTTTTTGCATAGATTAAGTAGCCTTCACAACGAATATAAATATATATTTTTTACTTAAACATATACCCACATCCTTCTATTTATATGCACCACTTTTTTTATATTTAACAATTGCACAATGTTGAAATACTTGTGGAATCTAAAATGCCTTTATACTAGTTAAAAGTAGATACATACGTACATATATGCTTGTGTGTTCATCTGTTGCTAGTACCGAATACGCTTTGTTGCAAATCACACTTGCGGATTACACAAAAAAAAATCAATTAACACATTTTGTAATATTTGCTATTCCACTTTTTAGATGGTTTTTGGTTAATCAGCAATGCAAAACACACACACATGCACATACATAAATGCAATCATTGACTTACATATCCATTTATGCATAATAAAGTTATTGCTGATATATACACATACAAAAGTTCGTGTCTTAAGTCTTTTGTTCATGAAACGCAGCAACCAAATTAGGAAGCTTCAAATCAGCTATGCAACAAACTACAACGAAATTATCGTTTTAAATTAATTTAAAAAAATGAATATATATATTTGCACATGAAGGCATTTCTGTCACTATTTTGGTTGTGCATTTACAAAAATCAATTAAATATATTTTTTGTATAAATATATATATTATAATTATTATTCACCACATAAATAATTTATTGTTTGTATTTTTAAAAACGTAAAAACGGAAGCGTTTATTTTATCTTCAAACTTTTTTTCATACCATAAAACCAGGTGATTTAGCAATTCCTTCACTTCCTTCACACCAACAAAAAACTACAACGGTTGCGATTGCACACCGTACTAAGCTTCGCGTATAAGAGACAATTCGTAACTGAAGCCAAGCATTCGTGCCAACGACTGACAAACCGCAAAGCTGAATCAAAATCAAAATGTTAAATTACAAATTTAGCTTCCACATCTATATGTACAGCGTATGTATGTATGTTATTATGTGTGTGGCCAAAAATGTGCAATCGTATAGAAGTTAATATGTATACAGTTATTTATAAAAAATTTCAACAACAAATTTATTTCAATTCCATTGACCACATTAAACGTTCATGCGCTGATTTTATGCGGTGCAGTGCAATAACACTCAAAAAAATAAGTGTAATTGATATGTAAGCATCTTTGCTCATGTTATGGAGAAACCCTGAATGTAAGCGTAAGGTATAAATGTAAGCGTAAAAGTAGTATTTGTAAGTAGTATGCTAAAGGCGGGATACATGTAAAATACTGTATATAGTATACTGTATGGAGTAATAATGAATAAGAGCTTAATTAGAGCGAAATCATACAGCAAGTCAAGGCAAACACGTTACATACTGTGGCGAATGTTGACAGCACGAGGCTAGTTAATAATCACGCAACAAAAAAAACATGAAGCCGCCACTCTTATATACATACAGGGCAACGAGGAGATACTCGCAACACATGTAATCATCAGCCGAAGTAGTACTCACGCATACATCATATGGCTATAAGAGAGACATAAACTACAAATAGGTATACATGTATATAGCTAATAACCAAGCAAGGGATACAATTGTTCTGGAATACAGTTTCGCGAAATGACTAGACCTTAGGAGAAATGGATGAACGAGAAAACTCAGAGTATAAAAGCAGCGCAATCTGAGGAGTCAGTAATCAGTTTGATTTAAATACGCTGTCAGTTGCGAAGTATAATTGTGAAGTAAAATTGTACTACTCCCAAACTAATCTAATAAAGACCATTTTGCAAAACAGAATATTGGAGTTATTTATTCGACAGTTCAGCGATACGAACGTTAGAAGAAGGTTGGAAATAAGCGGAATTTTCCAAAAATTCATTATAATACATATAAGTTAAAGACTCTGAGCATATGTACAATTTTCATGCATGCAAGTGTACGGGGAGATGTATATATCGTTGCTTTAGTGGAAATAAAGATACAAAATGTGTTTACAAGATCAAAACACGTGGTTAGGTAGGTGGGGGTATCTTGACCCGGGCGCTACTCACAGGGGAGCGCCAAATGGTCCGCAAAGAAGAACTTCCTGGATAATTTGTATTTTTAACTATTATAACTGATTTCTGGGAAAAAAATTCCATACTAAGAAATGCATGCATATATCCGGAATACTTGCGACAGGTTGTGGTATAAATGAAAGCATATATCTTTTTCTCACGTTCAAAATATTTTTCCCCGGGCGCAAGAAAACCTCACTACGCCACTGGTTAGGTATTTGGTTTTAAGTTGAAATTTGTTTCTTTTTAGGGTTTTATTGCGTATGCGTTTTTGTACATTATTTGGTTAGATTTATATGAAATGGTAAAGTGCAAACAAAGAAAAAAATTAAGTAATTAAGCTAAATTAAATTAAATAAACTCAAATAAAATAAAATAGGAAAAAATTACACAAAATAGAATAAAAGAAAACTAAACGAAATAAAACAACAAAACAAAGTAAATTGAAATAGGAAAAATCAAGGCGAATTCAGCAGCAGGTGTTGTTATTCCAACAGCTAATTTCTTCTTCTTGGTTATTTACCATACAGCGCCGTGTACTTTAATATGTCAGTTAATCGAAATCAATTAAAATTTTCTTTTGAGTTGACATTCTTCTGCACGGCGAATTGGTTGAATTCGCTTTGCCACCACCTGGTATGGATTCGCCTTGGAACAAATTTTTATAAATAACTTTAAGATCGCTGCTTCGAATCGAGCTCAAAGTGTAACAATAATTATTTTATTTTATTTTATTATTGTTATGATACATTTGTTCTTAAATGAAAAAATTGTTTAAATTAGAACAGAAGAAAGAAAAAATTGTGACAAGTGCCAAAGCTCGTTGTACAGATCCATTTTGGGAACGCTAAATTTCTTCATCGGCAACGTTTAGGCACCGCTGCTATAACCATTCAGCTATCACAGAGGTTGTTTGTTTGTCTTCATTATTTCTACTTCTATCCTGTTTCTTGCCAATTGATTTTCACAGCGCTGCGACATGTTGCAGAAACGATATGAAATTGGGCTTATTTTATGATGCCATAGTGTCATAATAATTGACACTTTTTTCCCCGTGCTCTGGCAGTTGTCAACATTTTTTCTTTCTTCTATTCTAATTTAAAAAATTGTTTCATTTAAAAACAAATGTATCATAAAAAAATAAGATAAAATAATTACTGTTAGGCCTTGAGCTCGATTTGATCCAGCGATCTTACAAGTCAGTAGGCCGATATAGTAACAAAAATTTTTTAATTAATTTAGTTTTATTTTTTTTTTGGAAAAAAGTGAAACAACTCGACATCAGGACGAACAAGACAACATCTCCTTCGATTATACCTTCTAAATCTCTTCAAAGCCGTTTCTCCTAGGAGTGGGAGTCGACCCCAAACTCTTGCGATGGTTGAACGGTTACAACACCTTCAGCCAAACCATGCCTTAAGTTGTGTAAATTTCCCCTTTTCCTTTGTATAGTTTATTCTTTGTTTTATATCAAGGTTACGCTTCTGTTGGCGGGTCATTACAACTGGTTTTGCTTTGTTCTTTTTACAGAAGTACAAAGAATTAACCAATTATGTCTATTTGTATTATTAAGCGGGGAGAGGCCTAATTGATTTTAATTTATGAAAACATTTTTTTTGTGTGCTTTAATTAATAGTCATCAGGGCGGACCGATTTTGTTATCAAAAATTTATCGATTCATTATCGAAAGGTAGCAGATTTCATTATCATCATATATATTATTTCTAATTACTGTTTTTATGTACGGCTCCCTTTTTCGCTCTTATTTGGAATCCAAATCTATAAACAAAGCTTTGGTTGTAAAGATGCTGATTCGGGCTATTAGCGAGCTTTGGGCAATTTTGATCGTAGTGCTTTTGTTTAGCTATATTTTATTAAAATAATTTGTTAAAAATAAACGATTGTGAGCACACAATGCCCTATTGTGAATATTTGCAATGCATTACCGGCACTTGCTCTTATATGCCATATGGCAGCACAAGCTGCAAGCATTGTGAATGATGACTAAGTGTGATATCTTCTGCATAGACGTCAAAATTCCAAAATGATTGGATCACTTGATTTGTATTTGACTATCGCTGTCTCATTCTGTATCTTTTTCAATCACCCGCTGAATATAGGCGCGGCCATATTGAACACCCTGTCAAAACGCTTAAAAGTAGCCATATTGGACATCCTGTCAGGCAGTTGACAGATAAGATATCACACTTAGTCATCATTCACAATGGCTGCAAGTTTTAATTGATTGATAGAACAGCTGATTTCTCTTGATATTTGATAAGAGACTTTTAGATTGGTTGCGCAAGATGCGCACGGGCACGGCTCGTCTGTATTAAATTAGCGATACATGCTCATATTGCTTTATACAGGAGTGTTATCGATTTGTTAACGACGTCTCAATGGTTTTTTATACATGCCAATAAAAACCAATAAGGAGTCGATCGAAAGCTGATAAAAAACTGATGCAAACTGATAAGAACACGAAAACTAGACTATAGTAATTCGCTTTCAATAACAAACTTATAATTGAACAATAACTTTTCGGTATCGGTTGCAACCGATAAGAAGCCGACGAAGCTTTTCTCTGGTAGAGTTACCTCTGTTGTGGTTTAATTTCAAACCTGGGCGAGCTCTACTTAATTTGTTATTTATTTATTATTTATATTAGCTGTGTTTTTTTTTTTACTTCTATATACGTTTACGCTTAAACTTTAAATGGACTGCTAAGCGACAAACTTTAAGTACACCTCTGAAATTGCTACGCATAGATTTTGTCCAACTAAATTTCAATACGCATTCTACTCAGACGTAACTGAAATATGTGTCTATGTTTCACACTTTACACTAATTCTATGTATTCTATGTGTGTCCACAATTCATCGCAACTGATTCAGCTATATGTTATACTCTATGGCCATCAGAGGGTTGTGTTTCCGCTTTTCGGTACACCCTGTGCTGTAGCTAGTTATTTAACCACTGCCGCTAAATGGGTCTCCTAAGCATTATCTAAGCGAGGATAAGCGTTTTTTTTTACGCGCAAACGTAAACGTATACGCATGTGAAAGAAAACACGGCTATTGTGTCAACACAGATACAAAGCGGTCGACTACTGGAGACAAGATACAATACAAATAACAAGGAAACAAATATGAGTGTAAAAACAAAATTTAAAATAAAAAACAATCAAAAATAGTCAAATTAATTAAATAAAAATTTTAATCAATAAATAAATCAAAATTAACATTGAAATAAAAATTGACATCTTATTTAACTAGGCATTTAAAAATCTTTGAAAAATATCATGCCAGACGTGAGAGTATTTCCTTGCGAATAGCAGCAACCAAATACTGAAAACTAATACAGTTAGTTTTACAGTTCATTATAGCGCAATCACCAATTACGAAGATGGCTCAATTTGGCAAAATTACGCCGGAGAATGGGTGAATGAAAGAGTACATAGTGTCTCGAAGTTCTCGCACGAACAGAAAAATTTAGTCTACTCACAGGGTCAGTAGTGTCTATCGCTCCGATAATCAGTTTATGAAGGAACATTACCCCGAGTAATGATCTTCTATTCTCTAAAGTTGGCAAACTAATGACAAGAAGTATATTTCTATATGGCGGAAGATGAAGATTTGATTCCCAGTTAAGACCACGTAATGCGAAGATTAGAAACTACTTCTGCACCGATTCAATTCGATATATATGGTTTTTATATACTGGAAACCAAATACACGAACAATACTCAAGTATTGGGTGTACCAATGATATGTAAAGGGTCTTGGTTAGATAAGGATCATCAACTTCTTTGTTCATGATAAATGAAATATGCATGTTAAAGCTCAGTTTCGCATCAAAAAGAACGCCTAGATCACATACTACAGATATACGCTCCAAGGGAGCACCATCTAGCATATAGGATTTTAAAACTGGGTTGACTCTGTGAAATGTCATTAGCTTACATTTGCAGCAGTTTAAAACTAGTAGATTTACTGTGCACCATAATTGAAATGAGTCCAAATCGGCCTGAACTAGATCCAAACGGGAAGAGTAAAAATGCAAATATTTACAGCATAGTTTTACATCGCTTGCATACCTTAGGTAAGTCATTTATGAATAGGATAAAAAGAAATGAACTCAAATAGCTGCTCTGAGGCACACCAGAAGTTACTTCTATCAACTCAGAGGGACTGTTTTTGAACATAACTTGCTGAGTTCTATTTTCGAGATAGCTGCGCAGCCAAAGTAATAAATTCTTCGGAAAACCCAAGTCAAGTTTATGAGTTAAAAGCTAATGATTAACAGAGTCAAAGGCTTTGCTGAATTATGCCGACTTCACATCGGTTTGCTTATTGGATAAACATCCATCCATTCACTAGAGAAGTGAACTCAAAAAAGTTGGTTGTGGTTGATCTTCTACGCACAAAAACATGTTGGATGGGTTATTATAAAGAACTAAATATATATTGAATTTGGCAGGTGATGATCTTTTCAAACATTTATGGAATATCCGAAAGGTTAGTTATGCCCCTGTAGTTCTCAATATTGAACCTACTACCTTTCTTATGTAATGGAATTATAAATGATTGCTTCCAAATTGCAGGGAATAAAGAGGATTCCAGAGATAGTTAAATAATTTAAGGATCTGCTTGGATAAATTGACAGCGCAGAACTTTAGCACACAACCAGGACCACCATCTGGACGCGGAGAAAAAATCGGTTTCAACTCCAAAATACTCTTCAGAACAGTATCTATTTCTATGGCAGTATCTAGAATACAATTAGAACTGTCTAAAGTGTACGGATAGAGATTTGTTTAAAAAAGTTCAGATGAAAACATTAGTTTTTACACATCGAACTTCACTTATTGCTAATTACTGTATAGATTTTGTTGTGTGATATTTTTTTACTCGAAGGAATAATTTTTGCTAGTCACTTTGCACACAATGTAAACATACATACATACAAGTTAACAGTACACTTCCCACAGTGCCCTTGTGGCAATTATAAACAAATATCCCATTTCTCAAGCCACTGGCATTTCATTAAATGTTTATAAACAAATTAAACAAATATTATATTTCTCAAGCCACTGGCATTTCATTAAATATATATTCCATTTCTCGCGCATCGGTTTTCATTAGCAAATCCGATGCAATGCTTATATTGTAAATATTAAATTAAGTTATAAATAAAAGCAATTGTGGAAAATAAAGTCAGTTTGGTTTCTCAGCTTGGTTTCTGAGCTCGGTGTCAATGTTACATTCTGTAACTAATCATACAAAATTCATATTATTTTTTAAAAACCCCTCCTAAAGTAGGAGGACGATAATTTGCGCTCAGCGTGTGGGGCACGCGTTGTAAAAAATAAGTATCGTCAAAGAACGAGAAAGAACAAAAAAACACAAAAGTTAAACAACAGAAAATTGTTTTCAAAACTTTAACTAACTACCAGTGTGAATGCATACAAGTGGTTTGAAAAAAACATTAACAGTACTAAACAGCTTCAATCATCTGTTGAATCGCTGTTCGAATACTTAAATCATTTAATGTGAAGTTCGTGGCATGAAATTTGAAAATTGACAAGAAAAATACAAGTGAGCAGCTAACAGCAAAATAAGTTTATGGAGAAATAAATTTAATAATGTGTACTGAAACAAAAATAAATTTAAAAACCTAATTCTTAAATTAGTCGTATCACAACAACAACAAAACAAACATACAACCATAACGTTAAATAAGAAGAAGAAGTAAATGAGAGGAGAAGAGCAGTTCAAAAAAGGCAAGAGGAAAAAAAGGAAGCTGTATATAAATTTGATGTTACGGGACCTGTGAGAGCAGCAGTACGGCAGTAAAGTAAGATTAATTTTTATGCTATTTAGTGACTAACAATTCATTCTTGTACTTACGCTATTCAAAAACAATTACTAAAAATATTTAAGTGTGGATTTGTTGATACAAGTATTTAGAAGTATGTCGTTAGAAAGTGAAAATGAAGCCCTAGTGGCTAGGTTAATAGCCGCGACTAACGCTTCATTAAAATTAGAGGTAGCGGAATTGCGCAGGCAAATCGAGGGGATGACTCAGGCAGCTACCATTGCGGAGTACAAGCCTGATATTATCAACCAGCAAATAAAATGCGAGGAATCTTTGGAGATAATAAAGTCGTTGCCCGAATTCACGGGAAAGCAAAACAAATATGTTAGTTGGAGGGAATCCGCTAATAACACAATGAGTTTATATGTTAGAGGCAGCCGTTGGTATTCCGCTGCACTAACGATATTAAGAAATTAAGAAATAAGATTACCCTGGAAGCCAATGATTTGTTATCAAATCATGGGACAGTGCTTAATTTTGATGCCATTTTGGCACGATTAGATTTTGCATACGCCGACAAGAGGCCAGCCCACATCATTGAACAAGAGATGAGCATTTTGAGACAGGGATCTAATTCAACAATTGATTATTACAATAACGTTAACGAGAAATTAACTTTGTTGATAAATAAAACGATCATGACCTACGGTACTGACAGTTCAGTCACTGGGGAACTTAATGCCAAGAATAGGCGAGATGCTTTACGCATACTTATAACCGGACTGAATGGGAATTTATCAAATATCATGTTTTCATTGTCGCCAAGTGATCTGCCGAACGCTTTGGCAAAGGCCGAAGAATTGGAGTCTAATAATATGCGAGCAAATTTTGCTTTACAGTTCGGTAGGCCGACCCATTTTTCGCCTTCAGCAAGTAATGGGCAAAATAACTATAACCATAGAAGAAACTTCAATAATAATCTGAGGTTTGCACAAGAACAGCCTCAAAGAAATTTCGACCAAAGAATTGAAAGGGTGCAACCACGACCGACCCAATGGATGTTGATTCCAGCATCAGGGTACAGAATCGGCCGCAGCTAAAACCTGCTTATAATTACCAAAGTAATAACAATCAAAGTGGTAATATAGAAAAAAGACCACATGGAAGCACGGAGCAGACCGTGCAACTGCCCAATAAAACATTACGTGTTAATAATATAAATGAGGATCATTTTTTAGACCAAAATTAGCTTTGCTATACATTTTCTTGTATGACAGGGCAATAGGTAAAAATTTTAAAATCTTAGTTGACACAGGAGCAACTAGCTGCTATATAAAGTCAGGTATTTACAAGAATATAAATGAATTGGCTATACAAAAAAGAGTTAAAACAATTAATGGCTTTTCAGTAATACGTTACTATAATTTTATAACGTTGTTCGGTAAAAAGCAAATTTTTTATGAAATTGAAAATTTAGAAGCAGATTTATTAATTGGATACAAGTTCTTGAGAGATATAAAAGCGATAATTAATCTTGAAAAGAAGAGGTTGATAATAAATAATGATAATGAAGAAGAAATATTTAGCTTAGGAAGTGAATCCGAGCGACAGGAAAATTTAGAAAATGAAAATACTTTGGGAGCAAGGACTTCTACAGTGCCAGCCGATGGTAATACCGGCAAAAGAAAGGAAGATAAAAAGGAAAACACTCGGGCCAAAGAAATCCTGAGACGCCAGCTGAGGGGAATTCCGGCAAGTTTTAAAATAAAACACTTTAATAAAAATAATTTGAATACAAAAATTTCGAGAGAAGATCTTGAAAAGCCAGTCGTTGAATTATCCGACAAGATAAATAGTGAAAAAGGAGCGTTGAATACAATTACTTTGGAGGAAGAATCCTTTGAAGCACCAGCCGATGTATGTTCCGGCAATGCAGAAGATAATTACAAACCTTGTAGTAAGAAAGGGTCAAGTAAATTTATTGTTATGGAAAAGGAAAAGAAAATAATAGCGGAAATTAAGAAAATTCATTCTGGAATAGATATGAATTTACCGTTTAAGACAGATGTTAAAGCAGAGATTCGTACTACAACAAATACTCCGGTTTGGAGTAAGCAGTATCAATATCCGCTAGCTGCAAATAGCTTTGTTAATGAGGAGATCAGGGTTTTGTTACAAGATGGTGTGGTTCGTCCCAGTAAAATCCATACAATTCACCCATCTGCGTTGTACCAAAAAAAGGCATAAATGAAGATGGTACACAAAAGTGGAGGATGGTTGTAGACTTCAAAAAATTAAGTGAAGTAACAGTTTCAGATAAATATCCAATTCCAGACAGCAATGTCATACTCTCTAATTTGGGGGGTTCTAAATACTTTTCTACAATGGACCTTGAGTCGGGATTTCATCAAATTTTGATGAAGGATAGTGATGTGGAAAAGACAGCATTTTCAGTTAATAACGGCAAATATGAATTTCTAAGAATGCCTTTTGGACTGAAAAACGCACCTAGTATTTTTCAAAGAGCTATGGATAACGTTCTTAGGGATTACATTGGCAAATTTTGTCACGTATATATAGATGATATCATTGTGTTTTCCAAAACATTTACGGAGCACACGGAGCATTTAAAGACGGTTGTTGATACGTTGAAGAAAGCAAATATGAAAATTTCATTGGAAAAGTCGAAATTTTACAGAAAGGAAGTAGAATTTTTAGGGTATATTGTAGCTAACAATATTAGTAAAACTGATCCGGAAAAGTTTGAAGCGATTTCGAAGTATCCATTACCTAAAACAGTGAGACAGCTTCGTAGTTTTCTGGGGATGACAGGTTATTATAGAAAATTTATTAAAGATTATGCAGCGATAGCGAAACCAGTGACGAAGCATTTATCAGGGAAAATGGACATGTGTCACAGCACATGTCTAAACAAATCGAATTTAGATTGGAACAAGACGCAATTATGATTTTTGAAAGATTAAAGAAATTACTTGCAAACAAAATCGAACTAACTCAGCCGGATTTTACAAAAAAAATTTATATTGGCAACAGATGCCTCAAATGACGCATTGGGAGGAGTATTAAGTCAGGAAGGAAAGCCCATTACTTTTATATCGAAAACATTAAATTCGACAGAAAGAAATTATGCGACAAACGAAAAGGAGCTTTATGCCATAGTTTGGGCATTAAAATCTTTAAGAAATTACCTTTATGGGGTATCAGATCTGGAGATTCACACAGATCATCAGCCATTATCTTTTTCGGTTTCTCCAAGAAACCCTAATGTTAAAAGAAAAAGATGGCACACTATAATCGAAGAATATGCTCCAAAAATAATTTATAAGCCAGGTAAAGTGAATATAGTAGCGGATGCGTTATCTAGGCAATATTTAAATCAGGTATCTGATGACTCATAAGATCGTGCTACGCAGCATTCTGCGGAAAGCTCAGTAAATGTGGAAATTCCGGAGACAAAAAACCGTTGAATCAGTTTATACAGCAGATATTGCTAAGTAAAGGACGTTTTACCATACATGAGTCAGTGATAGACTTTGGTAGGACAAGACATCTTATTGAACACGATACGGTGGAAAATTTGATAACAATTTTAAAGGAATTTATACAACCCAATCTTGTGACTGCAATTCACTGTACACCAGAAAATCTCTATGAGATTAAAACTAAATTAAAGGAAACGTTTACAAATAAATTTTTGTATGTCAGGAATTTTCCTATAGACGTAACAAACAGGGAGGACCAAGGTGCGATAATAGAACAAACACATAACAGAGCACACAGAAGTTTTGAAGAAAATATAAAGCAAATTTGTAAAATGTACTATTGGCCTGAAATGCATAAGCAATTCAGAGAGTATATTAGAAGCTGCGATATTTGTAATAGAAATAAATATGATAGGCACCCGAAGAAAATACCGATTGGAGAGGCTCCTATACCTGATTAGGAAGGAATACAGGTTCATATGGATATATTTTATGCTCAATCTTTGAAATTTATTACATTTATTGACGCATATTCAAAGTTTTCGGCTATTAAACGAATTGGGGATATGATTGAGTTGGTAGATAAAGTATTAGATATATTACGGGGTTTCCCTAATGTAAAGATGATAACACTAGATAATGAACCAGGATTTACTACTGTGCAATTTAAAACTTTGATGGAGAAACTTCATATTGAAATATGAAAATTTTGATGTTGCTTTGCCCGGGAGTTGAACCCAGGGCATACGGTATGATAGGCGGAGCACGCTACCATCACACCACGGTAGTCACATAGTCCAGTGAATTAAAACTCAGCGGCTACGCTGGCTAGGCTATGTTATGCGAATGACAGAAAATATTTTTATAGGAACCCTGCTAGGAGGTAGAGGGCGGCCCCCACTCTGCTGGAAATACCAGGTGGAAAACGATTTATGCTCCCTTGGTGTGACCGATTGGCGCCAGTTGGCGGAGCGAAGAAGCGGTTGGCGCTCCTAGTTGGACGAATATAACCGTTTAAACGGTTAAGCGTCAATTAAGTAGAAGTAAAGGGCTGTCGCACAGTTCATTTAGTTTCAGTGTTAAGTGTTGTCAAAAGGGAGGTGTTTATTAAATGTATTGTAACGAATTTACTGAACTCCGCTTATTTGCAACCTTTCGCTAACGTTCGAATCACTAAACTGTTGAATAAATAACTCCACTATTCAATAATGCAAAACGGCATTTATTAAAGTTCTTCACAATAACACTACTATTGCTCGCCAGATAGCGTCTTAAATCAAACTGATTGTCGTGTCTCTACTGTTGCTGCCTTTTATACTGTCTGATTTCCCCGTTGCATATTTCTATGCTATTCTATTTCCAGAACTTACTAGTTAGTTATTAGCTATAAAATTACTCAGCTGTAACTACAGTTGCATTATTTTATAGCTTCTCTCAAACCCCATGCGCTTGTATGTGTGAGCGACACTTGCAAAACCATTGCATACTTTCGGGAGTATCTCAGATTTATGCATGTGATTGTGCGCTGCTTTTCCGCTGCGTGTACGTACATATGTGTAAACATAATGATTGAATTATTGATGTGCATTTAAGTCACTGCTTAGCATCGGCTTAGAGATGATAGTATCCCTTGGTGCTGCTAATATTCGTTACACTGCCCTTCACCTAAGTCTGATCGTCCCGATCAGACAAATCTCTCGATCTAAATGCTGCCAGCATCTCCAAATGTATCACTCTTCTACTTCGTGGTTTCCCAATGGTTTGTATGCGGTAGATGGTATCACTGATCTTCTTCACAACTTTGTACGGGCCTCCCAAACTGCACCGAAATTTGGATGGAACACCTTTCTGCCGGTGAAGGTTGTATAGCAGTACCAAATTTCCCTCCAAGAAACCTTCCGAATTATTGTTCTCATCGTACCTGCGTTTCATCTTACTACTCATTATCCTGGATCGTTCCCTCGCACTCTGTTGTTTGACCAATGAAGAACTACTTCGCAGAGCTTGATCTTGACGGATTGACTTTGCATCATCAGTATCGTCTTGACGTTTCACAACAGTAGTGCGAGCTGGCTTGAAACCACCTTTGCATTCTTTCTGGAAAATTCTTTCAGTCATTTTAGTGCCTCCATTAGGGTTTGTCAAGGCCAGTGTTTTTCTCTCAGGTACCTTTAGTTTTGATTTGTTTGGCCCATTCGTTCCATCAACCCTTGCCCGATCTGCTTTTGACTTTTGTGGTTTTTTTCGACTCTCTTTCACCAGCACTCGATTACTGCTGAACCCTTTTTCCAAACTGAAGTTAAGTGGCACATCCTGGTTCTAATAACGCATCACCCTTCTCTGCATATCGATCTTGATGTAATGGTCAACCAAGAAGTCCACTCCCAATATGACTTCATCAACGATCTCCGCCACAACGAATTCAATTAAGACTTCACATATCACTTCTCCCTGGACTTGGCTATACTCGCCAGTGACCGTACGCAACCTTGCTCCAGGTAACGGTTTACTCTCCTGTTGACCAAGTCAGATCGGATTAAAGAATGAGATCCGCCCGTATCTACAGTCAGTACACGTTCCTTGCCATCCACATTTCCTTTGACAGTAAGACTGCTCGATTTCCTTCCAGTTTGCGAGACAGGCATCACCCGACATTCAATAGCTGGGCAAGTTTTCGATCTTTACATCTGAATCGCTCGTGTTTTCTCCTCCAGCTTTGCGTTTACGGCCACCCACATTGCTGGAACTGTTAGGATTGGTACTGCAATAACGTGAAAATGTGCCCTGGCTTTCCACATTTAAAGCATTTGACGGCACCATCGTTTTTCTGCTGCGTCCCTTTTAATGCTTCCAAAATTGTGTCTATCTAGTCTGGCCTTTCCACTTCCACGCGATGAGCTTTGTATGCGAGCTTACTCAAAAGTGACGCTGTTTCCTGAGGCAGTGCATGGGATACCGTTTCTGCAAATGTTGACTTTGGGTTTGCGTATGTAGCTCACTACTTTTCAACGTCCCGTATGCCATTTATAAAGTTCCGAATCTTTACCCTTTCAGTGTATCCCACGGGTGCGTCCGCATTTTCCAGATGATCCAATCTTTCAATGTCTGAAGCAAACTCCTGCAAAGTCACGTTAGATTTTTGGTAGCGGTTTTGCAATTCTATTTGGTAGATCTGTTTCCTATGTTCGCTTCCGTAACGTCGTTCTACAGCAGCCATCAATGCTTCATAGTTGTTCCGATCGCCTTCGGGAATCGTCTGTAGGATTTCGGCTGCTGGCCCCTTCAATGCTACGATTAGAGTTGCAACTTTATCTTGAGCATTCCAATTGTTCACTGGTGCGATCTTCCCAAATTGAAGCTTAAACACCTGGAAAGGAACAGAACCGTCAAAGGGTGGTGTTTTTACCTTTGTATTACTCGCTGAAACTGCTGAAACTGCGATTTAGTTGCAACTCCTGTATACGACCTCTAAATGTTTCAATCTCGGCATCAATTTTTTCTTCGAGCTGTAAAATTTTTGTATCTTGCGCCTTATAATACGTCCTTCTTGCTCTTCCAGTTGAGCAGAGATCTGCAATGATATCTGTGCTGAAATTTGCGCCGACATTTCGGATATTGGTGCCACTTGTGCTTCAATCTTAGATGTAATCTGTGTCGACATTTCTGAAATATGCGTTTCTTGTTCTTCCATCTTGGATGTTATACGTGTTTCCTGTCATTCCAGTTGGGATGCTATACTTGTCTTCTGTTCTGCCAGTAGAGATGACATTTGCGACGACATTTCTGAAATGCGTGCCTCCTGTGCTTCCCTCTTGGATGTTACTGTCGATGTTTGTGCAGATATTGTGTGTTCAAGTCAGTGCTCGTAACTGTCTGCAATGTTTTATTTTTATCTTAAATTTTTGTTGTCTCCTCGCCATCAAAAGAAGACATACTCTTCCACGTTAATTCCCTCTAATTCCATTGCCTTTCGTAGTCGTGCCTGAAGTTCGAGTTTATTGCCGGTTGTATTCTCTCCACAGCTCTCTAACTCCTTCTTCAGTTGATGGATCTTAATTCACTCCACTTTGCTATGTCCAAGTTGTATTCGAAGTCTTCGGAATTTATTCAACAATTCCTCTTCTGACACCAATTGTAACGAATTTACTGAATTCCGCTTATTTGCAACCTTCTGCTAACGTTCGAATCACTAAACTGTTGGATAAATAACTCCACTATTCAATAATGCAAAATGGCCTTTATTAAGGTTTCACAGTAACACTACTATTGCTCGCCAGAAAGCGTTTTAAATCGTGCCTCTACTGCTGCTGCCTTTTATACTGTCTGATTTCCTCGTTGCATATTTCTAGGCTTTTCTATTTCCAGAACTTACTAGTTAGTTATCAGCTATAAAATTACTCAGCTGTAACTGCAGTTGCATTATTTTATAGCTTCTCTCAAACCCCTTGTATGTGTGAGCGACACTTGCACACTTGTGTAGGCATAATGATTGAATTATTGATGTGCATACAAGTCACTGCTTAGCATCGGTTTAGAGATGATAGTATCCCTTAGTGCTGCTAATATTCGTTACAGTATTTTGGCCGATTTTATTGGAAATACTATATTTATAAAAAATATGAATATAGACTTTCTTCACAATAGTTCAATTGTTCTTCCAATAATGGCTATCGAAACGCTTTATAATGAATGGCCGAAAAAGGAGGGGTGAAACAATCATTTCAAATATTTTATTTCTTAAATTTTTTTTTATAATGGTATTTTGAAAGTAAAATACGATTGATATTAATATATTTTTCGCAAAGATAATGCCTTTTACATTGGTCCATGATCCTATATTAAAAAAAGAAAATGTTTATAAAATAGGCGTGGCCCTTAACCAATGTGGGAAAAATATGTGTAACTGATCTTGACTTGATACGTCAATTGGTCTCACAAAACGTTGCAAAATGCTTGATTGAAAAATGGGAAGCGCCACGCCTATTTCCAAGAATTATAAGAAAACAGCTTATTTACAACTGTTTATAAGATTTGTCGGGCATTATTCTCGAAAATTAAAAAAAATGGGTTTGGGCATTTTCAATGGGAATGTGCCACGCCTTAAGCTGGTGTATTCTGCCCAGGAGTTGTGATATTTATTACTTACATACCAAGGAATAAATTGCGGGGGCGGTACAGTCTTTTTGCGGAAAACAAATTTTTACGACCACTCTAATGTACATACATACATAAGTGCGTGATGAAGATAGCTTAATGGGGACTACAAATGTGAAAAGTATACAAATCAAATATAAAATATTTTATAATGCATAAACATGCATATTTGTAGTGTTCATAGATAAACAAATATTTGTATATATGTGTGGGTCTTTCCATGACAACTCATCCTACCGATTTGTGTAACAGTACCGATTTAGTTGAAATTTGGACATCCTTTGTATCCATTGAAAAAAGGGTTCTATGATTTAAGTATTTTTTATTTTCAGCAAATCGGATGATATGTTTAGTAGTTTCTTCAACGATTTGGTGAAAAATTGGATGAAATGGGTATTATTTTAACCTTCTTATTTATAAAATTTTAAGTCCAGGGTTTTTTCTCCGCAAATTGTAAAAAGATATCAATAGATTTTGATTTACGGCTTACAAACTTACATTTTCTTCTACTTAATGAGGGCGGCGCCACTCCCATTTTACAAAATTGTAATAAACTTATATTTTACCACGTACGTAGACCATCGGCACTTGATAAAGTGGCGGCGAAAAGTATCGAGGTAAAGTATCGATACTTTACTCAGTACTTGGAAAAAACTATCGAGTACGAAATACTCGAGTATTTTTTGGAAAGATAAGAAAAAAACCGCAGACTTTTAACCAGGGAGTACTAAGATTATGGGGGGCATACTTCTCTGTTCTTATAAATGAAAAAAATGGAGAAATGGACACAGCGATGTGTGGAACAGGGATGATGATGGAATTAATGTCCTCCTCACCCGATTACGACGAAGTCAGAATAACAATAACCAGAATAAAAAACAACAAGATCGCGAGCGCTAATAGATTGCCTGCGGAGCTATTGAAATACCACCTTGTCGATGGTAGATTTACCAGGTTTGCCGCCGCACTGATAAGGTCCAATCAGCCGTTTCACGGTGGGCTTCAATCTTTCGCACAATACACTTGACAGAACCTTATATGCGATATTAAGAAGGCTCATTCTACGATAGTTGGCGCAGTTGTTTGCAGTATCTGGGCCAGTATGGACTGGGCAAAGAATACTTGGATTCTAATTGTCGGTTTTTCGCACCTCTGCTTTTTTCTTCCTTAAAAGGCGTCTCGCTTCCCTTTTCAAATCGCGGTAGCGCTCACACACTGCTCTTGTTGCGCTCGCTATCAACGTAGCCGTGCAGGCAGCGTCTCTTCTTTCGGTTGCAACGCGACATTCTTCATCGTATCAGTGGTTTTTCCGTGGTCGCCGGTAACAAATTTTTTCCTCGGCGGTGGAGATATGCTTCTGCATTCCTTCTGGTTGCCTTGTGCTCTCAGAGACCAGGTGTGTCGAGTGGAGTTGCGAAATCGTTGGCAGTCTGTTGCGATTGCAGCCGTTCGACGTCTAGCTTTCCTTGTGTGATTTTGGTCCTTTGTAAAGTCAAACAGTCTCAGTCCATTAGGAGAAGTTTCATAGTGTAGGCCGAACTTTCTGACTGTGGGGCCAAAAACACATTCTCTTCCCACCCTGGCGTTAAAGTCGCCAAGCACGACTTTTAATAATGGCGGGGCAGCGCTCGTATGTGCGTTCTAAACGTTGATAGGAAGCGTATTTCAGGTCCTCGTCCTTGTTGTTGTTTTTGTAGCGATAAGGTTGTTCCCCGAAGGCTTTGGGGAGTGTTACCGTTGTGATGGTCCTTTGCCGGATACAGATCCGGTACGCTCCGGTAACACAGCACCATTAAGGTGCTATCCCGACCATCTCGGGAACGATTTATATGGCCACGTTAAACCTTCAGGCCATCCCTCCCTCCCCACCCCCAAGTTCCATGAGGAGCTTGGGGTCGCCAGAGGCTCGAATGTTAGTGAAACAGGATTCGCCGCTGACAGGTGTGGTTGACAACTGGGTTTGGAGAAGCTATATATTGCGCTCGCAACCTGAATGGCTGTGCTATACAGCCCCTTGATTCTGGTATTTTAGTCGCCTCTTTCGACAGGCATACCTACCGCGGGTATATTCTGAACCCCCAACCTGCTGGGGGGGGACATCGTCCTTCTTCTCTGTCGGTGCTTGGGTACAGATGAACGATATATTAAAAAATGTTGCTTTTATTCGGATAGCGGCGAGACATTCGTCCATAGACGTGAACGCCAGTCGACAAAGTCTACCTCCCATGAAGAGTCCGACGCCGGTGCGCTTATTTGTATCGCCACTCCAATAGATGTCACAATTTTTAACCTTATTTCTTCCTTGCTTTGTCCAACGCATTTCTTGAATGTCGGATATGTCGGATTTTGCTTTGACGAGGACTTCAACCAGCCGGGTATCTGCACCAATCCCATTTAGGAGACGGACATTTCAGATGCATGTCCTCAAATCATTGTGCTTTAAACGTTTGCCATGGTCGTCATCAGTTATGAATTATCTTCTTACCTGATGCCTTAATTTTCTTTTCATTGGAGTGTGGTTTGACGTGGCGAGGCCCAAGCCCAGCGCATGCAAAAGAATCGCTCCGGCCATTCTCAAGTGAATGGCGGTCAGAAGCTTTCCCCACTTTCGTGAATTTGTACACGCGGTTCCACCCTTCAGTTGTTGAGAATATCTTGTTCAAATCTGGCACAAAGGTTGTTCACTCATTTTATGAAAACAAAAAGTTAAAAAAACAGTCAATATCGAAATTACGAAGATTAGAGAAAGTGCGGAAATTCATTACCAAAGATAGATAAGATACTGGAACTGGGTACGTTGTTTATGATTATAAACATAATACAAAAAAGAAGGCAGTTCCACTCAAAATTATTTGACTTATTTGGGGATTTTGGAAGTTTCATAGTGTTTGCTGTTTTGCCAGAAGCGTTGCCATACCGCTACAGTTTAAGGCGAAATTTGAGTTTTTCGGGATGGAAATTTCCTTTAGGATGAAAACGCAATGGTAATCTGAGACAATAATAATATGCTTTAGCACGATTTATGTTCATACATATCGATTTAGAACATAGTAAAACATGCAATTTTATTGAAAAATAGTGGTTAATGACTCATATCTTTATGGCAGCTTGACCTCTTACTTACTTAATTGGCGCTTAACCGTCTAAACGGTTATGGCAATCCAACAAGGCGCCCAGTCGCTCCGCCAACCGGCGCCAATTGGTCACACCAAGGGAGTTTAAATCGTTTTCCACCTGGTCCTTCCAACGGAGTGGGGGCCGCCCTCTACCTCTGCTTCCATAGGCGGGTTCCGATAGAACCACTTTCTTGGCTGGATCATCATCTTTCATTCGCATAACATGGCCTAGCCAGCGCAGCCGCTGCGTTTTAATTCGCTGGACTATGTATATGTCTGCGTATAGCTCATACAGCTCATCCTTAAATCTTCTTCGGTACTCGCCAACGCGTATAGGTCCATAAATCTTTCGAAGAACTTTTCTCTCGAACACTCCCAAAGCCGCTTCATCAGGCGTTGTCATGGTCCATGCTTCTGTCCCATATAGCAGGACGGGTACGATAAGTGACTTGTAGAGACCTCTAGACAAAAAAAATACACGAAAAATCCTGTTGTTCTAGCATGGCCCTATTATCATGCCCCTACAGTGAATATTTCTCAAGGCATGTGGAGAAAAAGTGTACCTCCAAAGTCTACACATCTATATCAATGCTAAACGGGCACAGAATGTGTATAGGCTGGGCTGCCCCAATGTGACCCCTGGTACAACGGGCAAAAACACTCCCATAACTAATGGCTAACCTGCAGAGCTAGAGGGTAATGTTTTCCCTAAAAAATGGTTTAACAATTCCCTCCTAAAGCGCAACGCTTGAATTATAGAATAAATAAAAAGATTAAGCGAATTTATCAAGAAATTGCGGGTTCGGTTTACAAGGACCTCCTTTGAGCAAGCAATTGACAAACGTGTATGCTTTGTCAAAATGTTCTGGGCAGACGTACGGGCTATATTCCCTTACTTTGCATACTTCGATGCATGCTTCTTCCACCAAAACTATTTTCGGGAGCTCGAAAAACTTATTAAAAACCTTCTTTTCTAGGCTGATATTTCGTATTAAAATATGTCCAAGGCATGGGACTTGTTGTTTTTTCTTTTTTATTTAAAATAACTACGAAAGTAATTTAGTCGTATTCGTTAATATGAAATCCATCAAAATTAGAAAAATTCGTAACTTTTTTCAATCTGGTAGCTTGTTTTTGGTGAAATTGTCATTGCCTCCGCAAAAGTCAAGTGGCTAACGTCACAATAAATGGAACTACCTCCATTTTTTGTATCATGATTATAAATAGAAGTTTTGTCAAATTTTGGAAAAACGGTCTGCCCAGATTAAGAAGAAGAAAATTTAAAAGTTTTTAAGCCGTAAATCAAAAACCTTTGAAGATATCATCTTAAAACTTAGCACGGATGTCATCCTAACTATTATAAATATACATCGTGAAAATAAACCTAATCGTCTGACGACCACAAACACCTTAAAAAAGTCGATGTCGATGAGCATTTAGAAAAAGAAAATTTAAAAGTTTTGCTAGCCGTATATCAAAAGCCATTGAGGATTTGGCATGTAGGTACACATTGCATGCCCCTATATACATACCTATGTATATGGTAAGCGCCCTCAATTTTTTTTTTTTTTTATAGTAAGCGCTACTATTTACAATTCATTATAAACAGTAAGTTGTAGTGGACGGAAAGGGAGAAGAAGGTCTCGACGGCCCTTTCTCTCCTCTTGGGTATTTACAGCGATTTTAAAGCCAGGGAGGGTAGTTTGAGTGCAGACGGCACGGCCATAGTAGTGTAACGTCATCAACAGACTGCGTAATTCCGTACCTGCTCTTCGAACGGGCTCTTACAGGCACAAGAGTAACCAAACGGCTGACGAGGCTATGCACGTGTACAACGATAGTTTTTAAGTAGCGAAAGGAGTAGGGTATGCTGTATACTGTTATGATGGAGAAATAAACAGATCCTACAAGCAGCCAGACACTGCCAAAAACGCTGCAAGAAAATAGCTTAAAATTGAACCGCGTCGACTTGACATATTGAAAGAAAACAGCAATAGAACAATATCTAAAAGGGTGTTAAAGTGTAAACAATCCCTAGAAAGATCGGGATAGAGAGAAGCATACATCTATATTGGGTGTATGGGGAATAGATGGGAATGAGTTGGCTAAAATGGGCGCATCCTACATCTGCTATCACTGACCAAGCCTAATTTAAAGGAATGTTACGCCAGAAGGCTGGACACTGCCCTTCATGAGTCTACAGTCCTCTCTTTTTAATGATAGCAGCAACTTTGTTAGTCTATGGTTATAAGACCTACACATAATCTTCGACACTTTACAATCCCGCGCTGAATCCACGCCCTTCATGCTTGATCGATCATGTGCACCTCTCGCCTTCCCTTAATCTCTTCCAGTCTAATTGGGACGTCTACGGAGCAAGATTCAAGGGATGCGCCCTTTTTAGCTAGTGCATCCGCTTTTTCATTCCCATCTCTTCCCATATGCCCTGGGATCCAATATTATTACAACCTTAGACTAACGAAATTATTCTTATCATTTAAATAAATGGATTGTACCCCCCTGACTGATATTCTGACTGGACACTGCTTCTGGCGTTACATACTTTTATTATTTTAAATTAGGCCTAGTTAGTAATAACAGATGTAGGAAGTGCGTGTTGGAGGAAGAAACAACTGAGCACGTTTAGTGCTCACGCCTTGCGCTTGAAAATAATTCAGCTGTTAGGAGTGATGCAGAGGACGCAGATGTTTTATAAGATATCTCATCGTTTTTTGGTAGAATTTTTCAGTTTGGTCGCTAAACAAACTTCTGAGAACACTATGGGCTCATTCAGTCTATGTGAGGTCCTCAAGGTTTTTCAGTTTGGTCGCTAAACAAACTTTTGAGAACACTATAGGCTCATTTAGTCTAGGTGAGGTCCTCACGGACCGGAAAGTTCAAACCAACTACCATAGATTGGTAATCTATTGTGAGGAATATTAGCAACACTAAGAGATACTATCATCTCTAAGCCAATACTAAGCAGTGACTTGTATGCACATCAACAAATCAATCATTATGTCTATACATATGTCCATACAAGCAGCGGAGAGCGACGCACAAACACATGCATATATCTGAGATACTCCGAAAAGTAGGCAATCATCTGTGGAAGTATCACTCTACTATAATAATCGTGCATCTGTAGTTATAGCTGAGAAATTTATAGCTGGTAAACGAGTAGTTAATTCTAGAAATAGAAACGCGTAGAAGTATGCGAACGAGACATTAGAGAGTATAAAAGGAGTTAAAGCTGAGTAAGCGGTAATCAGTTTGATTTAAGCACGCTATCTGTTGAGAAGTAGAAGTGTTATTGTGAAAGTAGTCTAATAAAGACCATTTTGCATTATTGAATATTGGAGTTATTTATTCAACAGTTTAGTGATTCGAACGTTAGCAGAAGGGTGCAAATAATCGGAGTTGCACTAAATTCGTTACATTTGGTGTCAGAAGAGGAATTGTTGAATAAATTCCGAAGATTTCGAATGCAACAAGGGCATGGCAAAGTGGAGTGAATCGAAGATCCAGCAACTGAAGAAGGAGTTGGAGAGCCGTGGATTGAATACAACCGGCAATAAAGTCGAAATTCTGGCACGACTCCGAGAGGCCATGGAATTGGAAGGAATTAGTGTGGACGAGTATGAGTATGGCAACTCAACTGAAAGAACAAGAGACACGCATAGCAGTACAACTAGAAGCACAAGATGCGCGTATATCATCAAAAGTAGAAGCGCGCATGGAAGAAAAAATAATGCAGTTTGAAGAAAAATTCGAGGCAGAGGTGGATGTTTTGCGAGGTCGTATACAGGAGTTGCAACTTAATCGCCCGGCTGCTTCAGCGAGTAATACGAAGGTAAAAACTCCATCTTTTGACTGTTCTGTTCCTTTTCAGGTCTCTAAGATACAGATCGAGAAGACCGCAGTAGTGAAGAACTGGAATGCTGAAGATAAAGTTGCTGCACTGTTTGTGGCATTGAAAGGGCCTGCAGCTGAAATCTTGCAAACAATTCCAGAGTACGAACGGAACAACTATGAAACATTAATGAGCGCTTTAGAGAGGTGATACGGAAGCGAACACAGGAAACAGATATACGGATCGGATGTCGAAAGGCTGGCCCATCTAGCAAATGCCGACGCACCCGCGGAATACACCGAGAGAGTAAAAATCCAGAGTTTTATAAATGGAATACGGGATGTCGAAACGAAACGAGCTACATATGCAAACCCGAAACCTACATTCGTAGAAACGGTATCACATGCTCCGATTCAGGAACCTGCGTCGCTTCTGTGTAAGCCAGTTTTCAAAGCACGCCGTGTGGAAGTGGAAAGGCCACACTGGGTAAACACAATATTGGAAGCTCTGAAGGGATCACAACAGAAAAATGACGGAGTTATGAATTGTTTCAAGTTCGGTAACCCAGGTCATATTGTTCGTCATTGCAGCACCGGTCCTGGTAGTTCCAACTTGGGTGGCCGTAAACGCAAAGCTGGAGGAGATTAGCAAGAGCATACCAGATGTAAAAATCGAGAGCTAGCTCCAGCTGTTGAATGTCCTGTGATATCTATCTCTCAAATTGAAAGGAAAACAAGCAGTCTTACCGTAATAGGGAATGTGGATGGCAAAGAACGTGTACTGACTGTAGATACGGGCGCATCTCATTCCTTAACCCGATCTGACTTGGTAAACAGGAGATTAAAACCGTTACCTACAGCAAGGTTGCGTACGGTCACAGGCGAGTGTAACCAAGTCCAAGGAGAAGTGGTATGTGAGGTCTTAATTGGAAAGGTCACGATTCTACACAAATTCGTTGTGTCGGAGATCGTTGATGAAGTCATATTGGGAGTGGACTTCTTAGTTGACCATGACATAAGAATCGACATGCAGAGAAGGATTATGCGCTATAAAAACCAGGATATACCAATTAACTTCAGTTTGGAGAAATGGTTCAGAAGTAATCGAGTGCTGGTGGAGGAAATTCAACAGAGACCACAAAAGTCAAAGAAAGTAAAGCGGGCAAAGGTTGATGGAATGAATGGGCCAAACAAATCAAAACCCAAGCTACCCACGAGAAAAACACTGGCATTGACAAACCCTAATGGATGCAGTAAAACGAACGAAAGAATTTCCCATAAAGAAGGGTGGTTTCAAGCCAGCGCGCAATACTGTTGTGAAAGGTCAAGACGATACTGATGATGCAAAGTCAATCCGACAAGATCAAGCTCTGCGAAGTAGTTCTTCATTGGCCAAAGAACAGAGTGTGGGGCAACGGCCCAGGGTAATGAGTAGTGAGATGAAACACAGGTACGACAAAAACAATAATTCGCAAGGTTTCCGGGAGGGACATTTGGTACAGCTATACAACCCTTACCGGCGGAAAGCTATTCCATCCAAATTTTGGTGCAGTTGGGGTAGCCCGTACAAAGTTGTGAAGAAGATCAGTGATACCATCTACCGTGTACAAACCATTGGGAAACCACCAAATAGAAGGGTGGTTCATTTGGCGAGGCTAGCGGCGTTTAGATCAGGAAATTTGTCTGATCGGGACGATCAGATTTAGGTGGAGGGCAGTCTGACGAATATTAGCAACACTAAGGGATACTATCATCTCTAAGCCAATACTAAGCAGTGACTTGTGTGCACATCAACAAATCAATCATTATGTCTATACATATGTCCATACAAGCAGCGGAGAGCGACGCACAAGCACATGCATATATCTGAGATATTCCCAAAAGTAGGAAATCATCTGTGGAAGTATCGCTCTACTATAATAATCGTGCATCTGTAGTTATAGCTGAAAAATTTATAGCTAGTAAACGAGTAGTAAATTCTAGAAATAGAAACGCCTAGAAGTATGTGAACGAGACACTACAGAGTATAAAAAGAGCTTAAGCTGAGTAATCAGTAATCAGTTTGATTTAAGCACGCTATCTGATGAGAAGTAGAAGTGTTATTGTGAAAGTAGTCTAATAAAGACCATTTTGCATTATTGAATATTGGAGTTATTTATTTAACAGTTTAGTGATTGGAACGTTAGCACAAGGTTGCAAATAAGCGGAATTGCACTAAATTCGTTACACTATTATCGAAAATTTATTTTCAATTCCTACGTTCAAGTTAGGTGACAAATAACATTAAAATTACTTTTTGTAAGTTTTTTTAAACGGGTTCTCAACTCGGCAGTGATTTGGCTGGCCCAGAAAATGTAAATCAGTCATGAAAATATTATCTTCAAAAATGCGTTCAGCAGATGTCGTTTGGGTTCAGGAGCGTAAATAAGCCTTAAACAAAGACGTATGATGTGCTTTATTTACCTTATTCCGAGGCTTATATATCAGTAGTGAAACCAGTTTTTCCTATTGCTTACAACCGCGTATGCCCGTTTTTGCTTACAATGCATTTACATATTTTTGGTTAAACCATTTATGTCCTCCATATGTGTAAATATATTTTATGCAAATATTTATATTGGATCAACTCTACTACCTTCAACGCACTCGTTCATACTTACATGTTGTTGGATCCAAAGATAGGGAGGGGGCCGCGGAGGGCGGCGAACGCCCTCAATTATTATAGCTTATGAATAAAGCCTCAGGCCACGTTTACACTTGCACTAATCTACAATAAATCCACAAAAGTTAATCTAAGTTGTTTTTGGACTAGAAAAAATCGCCATCTTTGTAAAGCCAAAAATTTATTTGGGAAATCTAGTTATTTAATTACAGATTAGGAGACAAGTATGGAAATTAAGATATTTTTGTTATAAGTAAACCAGGTCGAAACGCCGCAACTGCTTTTGATAAAATAGTGTAACGAATATTAGCAGCACTAAGGGATAATATCATCTATAAGCCGATGCTAAGTTATGACTTGTATGCACGTCAATAATTCAATCATTATGTCTACACATATGAACGTACACGCAGCGGAGAAGCAACGCACAAACACATGCAGATATCTTATCTGAGATGCTCCCAAAAGTATGCAATTATAATTGTGGAAGTGTCGCTCACAAATACTCACGCATATGAGAGCTATACACGTGCATCTGTAGTTATAATTATATAGCAGTAACTGAGTAAATTCTGGAAGAGCCTAGAAGTATGCAAACGAGAAATCACAGAGTATAAAAGACCGCAACAGTAGGGGCACGACAATCAGTTTGATTTAAGACGCTATCTGGCGAGCAATAGTAGTGTTATTGTGAAGAACTTTAATAAAGGCCATTTTGCATTATTGAGTGGTGTAGTTATTTATTCAACAGTTTAGTGATTCTAACGTTAGCAGAATATTGCAAATAAGGGGAATTGCAGTAAATTCGTTACAATTGGTGTCAGAAAAGGAATTGTTGAATAAATTCCGAAGACTTCGAATACAACTTGGACATGGCAAAGTTGAGTGAATGGACGATCCAGTAACTGAAGGAGAAGTTCGAAGTCCGTCGATTGGCTACTTTTGGCAATAAATTTCAGCTACAAAGACGACTAAGTGTAGCTATGGTATTTGAAGGAATCAATGCTGAGGAGTATGTCTTTCATTCTGATAGCGACAAAACAACAACAAAAATGGAAGAAAAAACGAAACACCGCAGACAGTGACGAGCACAATATCTGCACAAACATCGACAATGGCATCTCAGCTGGAGTCACAGGAGGCACGCATTTCAGAAATGGCGTCGCAAATGCCATCTCAATTGGAAGAACAGAAGACATATATGTCATCTCAACTGGAAGCGCTAGAGGCACGTATATCTGGAATGTCGACACAAATTTCAGAACAGGTATCATCGCAGCTCTTTGCGAAACTGGAAGAGCAGGATGCAAAATTTTTACAACTTGAGGACAAAATTAATGCCGAGATAGAAGCGTTGAAAGGTCTTATGCAACAGTTACAGCTAAATCGCCCAGCTGTTCCAGCGAGCAATCCGAAGGTAAAAACTCGATCTTTTGACGGTTCTGTTCCTTTCCAGGTATTGAAGCTTCAGTTTAAGAAGACGTTAGCAGTGAACAACTGGAATGCGGAAGATAAGGTTGCTGCACTGTTCGTGGCATTGAAAGGTCCTCCAGCTGAAATCTTACAGACTATTCCAGAGTACGAACGGAACAGTTATGAAGCATTGATGGCCGCTGTACCACACGGATTTGTTCCCACTCTCCTAATCAAACCACTTCGTTGAGCTTGTGAAGCTAACTAAGCGTCGTGTATTGACCTCAGCTATATCAGTCAGATATACAAGAAATATCTTGCCCATAAAACGTTTCCTTTTTCCAACGAGTGCTGGATATTCGCAAAGTAGGTACCTAACAGTTTCAGGCTCTTCTTCGTTGCCGCGGCTTCTGCAATAATCATTAAATGGAGCGCCAATATTTTCCGCATGCGGTCCAATACAGATGTGACCAGTGAGAAGACCCACAACTAAGGAAAGATCCCTCTTACGGAGGATGCCGTGTGGCATCCATCATGATGGTTCCACCTAGCTCCCGCTTCCATCAATACAGCCTCCTTTATCTTGAGCTTGCAGGTGGAGAGCGGCATGCCCAACCTATTTCAGGATGGCGAAACTGGAAGGGAGGTACCCTTTCTTGAAAGCTCATCCGCCCCTATGCCCCGGAACCCATACCAGATGCAGAGTAAACTGTTCAGCCATGACGTTAAGTGATATGCGACAGCCTATTACAGTTTCAGAATTAGTTGTGACAGAGTCAAGGGCTTCCAGTGCTGCTTGACTGTCTGAGAAAATATAAATGTGCTTCTGAGGGACTGCCTTCTGCCTAAGGCAGTCCACAGCGTCTTGTATGGCCGCAAGCTCGGCCTGAAATACGCTACAGTGATACGGAAGGCGAAACGATCTTTGTATGCCCTATCGTTCCGAATATACACCCCCTCTGACCCCGTTTTCTAGTTTAGATCCATCTGTGTAGATCTGAATGCTGTCAGTGGGCCAATCAGGGCCATTCACCCACTGTTCCCTCTCAGGGATTAATACCTCGTATCCCTTGTTAAAGTTGGTATGTGGTTTGCAGAAATCTGTCCATTCTGGTAAGCAGAATCTGTTTTAAATCTCAGTATGATGCAGTGAGACCATGTGGTCAGTTTCATCAGCCTAATAGCTGCACATGCTGCATATTTAATGCCCACTATATCTATGGGTAGTAGGTTCAGTATTACATTCATAGCCTCCGTTGGAGTTGGCGGATGGATCCGCTTATGCGCTATAGTGCAGATCTTTGAACCCTTTGAAGAGCAAGAACCGTCGAGGATTTATGCAGGGCGGGCCACCATACCGCCACCTGGCATTACTTAACTTTATAATCAATTTCAGTTGCTTGAGACACATTGATTGTCCATCTAACTTTATTACTCTATTAAACAATTTTTTTAATACGCCCATGTACTTAAATTGCTGCTCTTTAAAGCCCCGTCACATAAGGAGTTTTTCATATAGATGCGTTTAACTCAATCTTATGCAGTATGAATAGATTGCACATATTTTTTACTAGCTTTACCCGTCCGCAAGGAGATAATAAAATATATGTGCTATTCACGTTAGCCTGCTTATCAAGTTATCTATTTAAAAATTATTTTTGTCTAATGTATTTTATTTTTGTGATTTAGTAAAAAAAAAAGAACTAAATGAGAAGAAAAGCTGAAAGGCACGCTTTCATGAATACTACAATACAGTTTTTTCGAATAAGTGGTGAAAGAATTACTACTCATAGAACAAATGAGTGAAACTACAATTAGTTAAACCAAAGAGAACTTTTTAGATGAAAATAGTGTTGCTTTTTCGGGTATTTAATTGGTTAAAATATTACAAAAAGTGTAATTACAGTTATAACAGTTCGTTACACGATTCATTTAAAAAACCCAAAAATAGAACGAAAAAGCTGTATTAGATTGAAGATAAAACATACCGAATTTTAATTACGAATAATTCGCAGCAAATACACGGCCATAAAAGCTCATAATTTAAAAAGGCATGTGTGCTGAACTACCGGTTGCGAAGAGACCTAAAATGATCCCGGAAGGGCCCCAAGATGATAATAAAATTCCCGGACAGATCCCGAAAATCATCCAGAAATTAACCAGGAGGGGTCCCAAAATGATTCCGAAATAGTCCCGAAAAATTCGTGAAATGACCCTGACGGGATCCAGAAAACCATCCAGAATTGATCTCTGAAAGGTCCGCAAATGATTGCGAAATAGTCCAAAAAGAGTCCCGAAAAAACTCCGACGGAATACCAGACAGATCCCGAAAAAATCCAGAAAAAAGTCCCGAAAAAGTTCCGAAATAACTCCGACGGAATCCCGAAAATCATGCAGAAATTATCGAGGGGTCCCAAAATGATTCCGAAATAGTCCCGAAAAAGTCCCGAAATGACACTGACGGGATCCCGGACGGATCCATCCAGAATTGATCTCTGAAGGGTCGGCAAATGATCCCGAAATAGTCCGGAATAGTCCCGAAAAGCTCCGCCGGGATCCCGGACAGATCCCGAAAATCATCCAGAAATTTTCCCCGAGGGTCCCAAAATAATTCCGAAATAGTCCCGAAATTAGCCTGACGGGATCCCGGACAGATCCCGAAAATCATGCAGAAATTATCGAGGGGTCCCAAAATGATTCCGAAATAGTCCCGAAAAAGTCCCGAAATGACACTGACGGGATCCCGGACGGATCCATCCAGAATTGATCTCTGAAGGGTCGGCAAATGATCCCGAAATAGTCCGGAATAGTCCCGAAAAGCTCCGCCGGGATCCCGGACAGATCCCGAAAATCATCCAGAAATTTTCCCCGAGGGTCCCAAAATAATTCCGAAATAGTCCCGAAATTAGCCTGACGGGATCCCGGACAGATCCCGAAAATCATGCAGAAATTATCGAGGGGTCCCAAAATGATTCCGAAATAGTCCCGAAAAAGTCCGAAATGACACTGACGGGATCCCGGACGGATCCATCCAGAATTGATCTCTGAAGGGTCGGCAAATGATCCCGAAATAGTCCGGAATAGTCCCGAAAAGCTCCGCCGGGATCCCGGACAGATCCCGAAAATCATCCAGAAATTTTCCCCGAGGGTCCCAAAATAATTCCGAAATAGTCCCGAAATTAGACTGACGGGATCCCGGACAGATCCCGAAAATCATGCAGAAATTAACCAGGAGGGGTCCCAAAATGATTCCGAAATAGTCCCGAAAAAGTCCCGAAATGACACTGACGGGATCCCGGACGGATCCATCCAGAATTGATCTCTGAAGGGTCGGCAAATGATCCCGAAATAGTCCGGAATAGTCCCGAAAAGCTCCGCCGGGATCCCGGACAGATCCCGAAAATCATCCAGAAATTTTCCCCGAGGGTCCCAAAATAATTCCGAAATAGTCCCGAAATTAGCCTGACGGGATCCCGGACAGATCCCGAAAATCATGCAGAAATTATCGAGGGGTCCCAAAATGATTCCGAAATAGTCCCGAAAAAGTCCCGAAATGACACTGACGGGATCCCGGACGGATCCATCCAGAATTGATCTCTGAAGGGTCGGCAAATGATCCCGAAATAGTCCGGAATAGTCCCGAAAAGCTCCGCCGGGATCCCGGACAGATCCCGAAAATCATCCAGAAATTTTCCCCGAGGGTCCCAAAATAATTCCGAAATAGTCCCGAAATTAGCCTGACGGGATCCCGGACGGAATCCCGAAATACTTCCAGAAACGATGCCGAGAGGGTCCCAAATGATCCTGAAATAATACAGAAAAAGTCACGAAATGACCCCTAAAGGGTCCCCAATTGATCCCGAAATAGTCCCTAAAAGGTCCCGAAATAACTCCGACGGGATCCCGGACAGATCCCGAAAATCATGCAGAAATTATCACGGAGGGGTCCCAAAAGGATTCCGAAATAGTCCCGAAAATGTCCCGAAATGACACTGACGGGATCCCGGACGGATCCCAAAAACCATGCAGAATTGATCTCTGAAGGGTCGGCAAATGATCCCGAAATAGTTCGGAATAGTCCCGAAATAACTCCGACGGGATCCCGGACAGATCCCGAAAATCATGCAGAAATTATCAAGGAGGGGTCCCAAAATGATTCCGAAATAGTCCCGAAAATTCCCGAAATAACCCTGATGGGATCCCGGACGGAACCAAAAAACCATGCAGAATTGATCTCTGAAGGGTCGGCAAATGATCCCGAAATAGTTCGGAATAGTCCCGAAATAACTCCGACGGGATCCCGGACAGATCCCGAAAATCATCCAGAAATTATCCCGGAGGGTCCCAAAATAATTCCGAAATAGTCCCGAAATTACCCTGACGGGATCCCGGACGGAATCCCAAAATACTTCCAGAAACGATGCCGAGAGGGTCCCCAAATGATCCTGAAATAATACAGAAAAAGTCACGAAATGACCCCTAAAGGGTCCCCTAATGATCCCGACATAGTCCCGAAATTACCCTAATGGGTTCCCGTACAGATCCCGAAAACCATCCAATGCCGGAAGGGTCGCTAAACCCGACGGGTTCCCAAACGGATCCTGGAAACCATCCAGAAATGATACCGAAAGGCTCCCCAAATGATCCCGAAAAAGTCCAGGAATGGCCCCGACGGGATTCCTGACGGATCCCGAAAACCATCCAGAAATTATGCCGGAAGGGACACCAAGTGATCCCGAAAAAGTCCCGAAATGACCCCGACGGGACCCCGGACGGATACCGAAAACTATCCAGAAATGATGCCGGAAACGTCCTCAAATGATCCACTAATAGTCCCGAAATGACCCTGACGGGATCCCGAAAACAATCCAGAAATGATGCCGAAAGGGTCCCCAAATAATCCCGTATTAATCGAGAAAAAGTCCGGAAATGACACCGACGGGATCCCGGATGGATCCCGAAAACCATACAGAAATAATGTCGGAAAATACCCCAAATGATCTCGAAATAGTCCCGAAAAATTCCCGAAATGATCCCGACGAGATGCCGGACGGATGCCGAAATCTATCCAGAAATGATGCCGGAAAGGTCCTCAAATGATCTCTTAATATTCCCGAAATTACCCTGACGGGATCCCGGACGGATCCCGACAACTATCCAGAAATGATGCCGAAAGGGTCCCCAAATGAGCCCCTATCAGTCGAGAAAAAGTCCCGAAGTGACCCCGACGGGATTCCGAAAACTATCTAGAGATGATGCCGGAAGGTACCGCAAATGATCCCGAAATAGTCCCGAAATTACCCCGACGGGATCCCGAACGGATCGCGAAAACCATTCAGAAATGATGCCGGAAGGGACCCCAAATGATCACGAAAAAGTCCCGAAATGACCCCGACGGGACCCCGGACGGATACCGAAAACTATCCAGAAATGATGCCGGAAACGTCCTCAAATGATCCACTAATAGTCCCGAAATGATCCTGTACGGATCCCGAAAACCATCCAGAAATGATGCCGGAAGGGACCCCAAATGATCCCGCAAAAGTCCCGAAATGACCGCGTCGAGATCCCCGACGGATCTCGGAAACTATGCGGAAATGATGCCGGAAAGGTCTTCAAATGATCCCCTAATAGTCCCGAAATGATCAAGGACGGATCCCGAAAAACATCCAGAAGTGATGCCGAAAGGGTCCCCAAATAATCCCGTATTAGTGCAGAAATAGTCCCGAAATGACCCCGTCGATATCCCCGACGGATCCCGGAAAATATGCAGAAAGGGTCCGCAAATATTCCCGTATTAGTCGAGAAAAAGTCCCGAAATGACCCCGACGGGATCCCGGACGAACCCCGGAAACTATAGAGAAATGATACGGAAATAGTCCCGAAATGACCCGAAAAAGTCCCGAAATGACCCCGACGGAATCCCGGACGAACCCCGGAAACTATGCAGAAATGATCCCGAAATAGTCCCGAAATGACCCCGTCGATATCCCCGACGGATCCCGGAAAATATGCAGAAAGGGTCCGCAAATATTCCCGTATTAGTCGAGAAAAAGTCCCGAAATGACCCCGACG
Source organism: Eurosta solidaginis (assembly GCF_040869045.1). Taxonomy (NCBI): domain Eukaryota; kingdom Metazoa; phylum Arthropoda; class Insecta; order Diptera; family Tephritidae; genus Eurosta; species Eurosta solidaginis. Next base: position 343,346,541 of record NC_090319.1, on the reverse strand, counting down.
GCATCCCGGACGAACCCCGGAAACTATAGAGAAATGATCCCGAAATAGTCCCGAAATGACCCCGTCGATATCTTCGACGGATCCCGGAAAATATGCAGAAATGATGCCGGAAAGGTCTTCAAATGATCCCCTAATAGTCCCGAAATGATCCCGGACGGATCCCGAAAACCATCCAGAAATGATACCGAAAGGGTCCCAAATATTCCCGTATTAGTCGAGAAAAAGTCCCGAAATTACCCTGACGGGATCCCGGACGGATCCCGAAAACCATCCAGAAATGATGCCGGAAGGGTGTCCCAAATGATTCCGTATTAGGCGAGAAAAAGTCCCGCAATGACCCCGTCGAGATTCCCAACGGATCCCGGAAACTATCCAGAAATGATGCCGGAAAGGTCGTCAAATGATCCCATAATAGTCCCGAAATGATCCCCGACGGATCCCGGAAACTATGCAGAAATGATCCCTGAAAGGTCTTCAAATGATCCCTAATAGTCCCAAAATGATCCCGGACGGGTCCCGAAAACCATTCAGAAATGATGCCGGAAGGGACCCCAAATGATCCCGAAAAAGTCCCGAAATTACTCCGACCGGATCCCGGACGGATCCCGATAACCATCCAGAAATGATGGCGGAAGGGACCCAAAATGACCCCGAAAAATTCCCGTAATAATCCCGGAAACCATCAAGAATATATCTCTCAAAGGTTCGCAAATGATCCCGAAAATACCCCGACGGGATGCCGAACGGATCCCGAAACCCATCCAGAAATGATACCGGAAAGGTCCCTAAATGATCGCGAAATAAAATATCCCAAAATAAACCCGACGGGATCCCGGAAGGATCCCAAAAACCATCCAAAAATGTTCCCGGAAGGGTCTCGATATGACCCCAACGGGTTTACAAATAAGGTGAAGCTAATTATAAAACCATGTTAATAAGCAGAAGGCGCGTTGGAGTGAATAAAGAGTTACATAGAAACATACAGGTAAAGCTAATAAGAGCGTACTAATGAAAACAATTGGAGGAGGGCGGATGGCGGGAGGAGAATGAGAGGACCACTGATCGCTTTTCCAAAATTGTTTAGATCTCGATCTGTATGTGCCAGATACCAAAAACTATTGATTTAGGAGAAAATGTATATTGAGTTATAACAATTTATAGATTTTATACCAGATGGGTAGAGAAGGGGGAGAGGGGGCGGAGGGTGTCACTGCTCACTTTGTAAGCCCTTGACTTATTTGACCCATTGAGTCTGTAATATTCGTGAAGGCCCGTATACGTAAAGTTATAATGTGTAAAAATTATTAAAAAGTAATTGTTCGAAGGGGTCGTGGGAACCCTACCCCCTTTCCATGTTCGAAAAAAATTTCGCTAGTAGACTATTGTCTGTGTCCCAAATTTCATCAAAATCCGTGTAGCAGTTCTGGCGTGATTCAGTCACAAAGACGAAAAAATACTATAATTAAATTATAACTGTTCCTAGGGGGCGGGGACCTCCCCCCTTTTGAAAGATATATAGCTAGTAGATCCTTCTAGACTATTGGCTATATGCGTGCCAAATTTCATCCAAATCGGTTCAGCCGTTCTTGCGTGATTGAGTCACAAAGACAAACGTCTGGACAAACATAAAAACATGCAAACTTTCCCATTTATAATATACTAGGCTTTACCCGCGGCCCCGTCCGCAAGGAGAAAATGAAATATGTGGGCAATTCACGTTAGCCTGCTTATCAATTTATCCGTTTAAAATTTTGTTCCTGGGTAATGCCTTTTATATTTGTATTTGAGTAAAAAAGAACTAAATGAGCTGTTAACCTGATAGGATCCCCAAATGATCCCGAAATTATCCATAGAAAGCTACGAAATTACCCCGATGCTAGCGCGGACGCATCTCAAAAACCATCCAGAAAATATCCAGGAAGGGTTCCTAAATAATCCCGACATAAGCCACAAAAAGATTCGAAATTACCCCGAGGGGAACCACGACGTATCGCGAAAACCATACAGAAATGATTCCGGAAGGGTCCCAAACTGATCCCGAAATAGTCCGGAAATGACCCCGATGGGATCCCGAACGGATCCAGAAATGATCCCGGAAGGGTCCCCAAACTATCCCGAAAAAGTTACAAAAAATCTCGAAATTACTCCTACGGCATCCCGGGCAGATCCAGAAATGACCTCGGAAGGGTCCCCAAATTACCCTGATGGATCCGGCAAACCATGTAGAATTGATGCCGGAAGGGTCCCCAAATGATCCCCAAATAATACAGAAAAAGTAATGAAATTACCCCTAAAGGGTCTCCAAATGATCCCGCAATAGTCCCGAAAAAATCCCGAAATTACCCTGACGGGTTCCCGTACAGATCCCGAAATCCATCCAGAAGTGACGCCGGAAGAGCCCCCAAATGATCCCGAAAAAGTCCCCAAATGACCCCGACAAACTCCAAAAAAGTTCCGAAATGGCTCCGAGGAGATCCACGACAGATCGCGAAAACCATACAGAAATGATTCCGGAAGGATCCCAAAATGATCCCGAAATAGTCCGGAAATGACCCAGATGGGATCCCGCACAGATCCAGAAATAATCCCGAAAGGGTCCAAAAACTATCACGGAAAAGTAACAAAAAATCCCGAAATGGCTCCTACGGCATCCCGGACGGATCCAGAAATGATCTCGGAAGGGTCCCCAAATGATCCCAAAATGGTCCCGAAATGACCCTGATGGATCCGGCAAACTATCAAGAAATTATGCTGGAAGGGTCCCCAAATGATCCTGAAATAAAACAGAAAAAGTCACGAAACTACCCCTAGAGGATCCCCAAATGATCCCGTATTAGCCCCGAAAAGGTGCCGAAATAACCCCGACGGGATCCCGGACAAATCTCGAAAACCATCCAGAAATGATGCCGGAAGGGATCCCAAATGATTCAGAAAAAGTCCCGCAATGATTCGACGGGATCCCGAAAATCATCCAGAAGTGATGCCGGAAAAGTCCTCAAATGATCACCTAATAGTCCCGAAATGACCCTTAAGGGATCCTGTACGGATCCCGTAAACCATCCAGAAATGATCCCGATATAGTCCCGAAGAAGTCCCGAAATGACCCTGACGGGATCTCGAACGCATCTCTAAATGACCCTGACGGGATCCCGGACAGATCCCGAAATCCATCCAGAAATTATCTTGGGAGGGACCCCAAATGATCCCGAAAAAGTCCCGCAATGATTCCGACGGGATCCTGAACGGATACCGAAAACCATCCCGAAGTGATGCCGGAAAGGTCCTCAAATGATCACCTAATAGTCCCAAAATGACCCTGACGGCATCCCGGACTGATCCGGTATTTTGGGAAGGTCCCAAAATGATCCCGAAATAGTCTCGGAAAAGTCCAGAAATTACCCTGACGGGTTCCCGGACGAATCCTGAAAGCCATCCTTAAATGATCCCGAAAAAGTCCCGAAATGACCCTGACGGGACCCCGAAAACTATCCAGAAATGATGCCGGAAAGGTCCTCAAATGATCTCCTAATAGTTCCGAAAAGGCCCTGACGGGATCCCGAACGGATCCCGACAACTATCTAGAAATGATGCCGAAAGGGCCCGCAAATGATCCCGTATTAGTCGAGAAAAAGTCCCGAAATTACCCCGACGGGATGCCGGACGAATCCCAAAAACCATCCAGAAATGATGCAGGAAGGGACCCCAAATGATCCCGAAAAAGTACCGACGGGATCCTGAACGGATACCGAAAACTATGCAGAAGTGATGCCGGAAAGGTCCTCAAATGATCACCTAATAGTCCCAAAATTACCCTGGCGGCATCCCGGACAGATCCCGAAATCCATCCAGAAATGATCTTGGGAGGGTCCCAAAATGATCCCGAAATAGTCTCGGAAAAGTCCAGAAATTACCCTGACGGGATCCCAGACGAATCCTGAAAGCCATCCTTAAATGTTGCCGAAAAAGTCCCGAAATTACCCTGATGGGACCCCGAAAGGATCCCGAAAACTATCCAGAAATGATGCCGGAAAGGTTCCGAAAAGACCCTGACGGGATTCCGAACGGATCCCGACGACTATCCAGAAATGATACCGAATGGGCCCGCAAATTATCCCGTATTAGTCGAGAAAAAGTCCCGAAATTACCACGACGGGATGCCGGACGAATCCCAAAAACCATCCAGAAATGATGCCGAAAAGGACCCCAAATGATCCCGAAAAAGGTCCGACGGGATCCTGAATGGATACCGAAAACCATGCAGAAGTGATGTCGGAAAGGTCCTCAAATGATCACCTAATAGTCCCAAAATGACCCTGACGGCATCCCGGACAGATCCCGAAATCCATCCAGAAATGATCTTGGGAGGGTCCCAAAATGATCCCGAAATAGTCTTGGAAAAGTCCAGAAATTACCTTGACGGGTTCCCGGACGAATCCTGAAAGCCATCCTTAAATGATCCCGAAAAAAGTCCCGAAATGACCCTGACGGGATCCCGAAAAATTCCGAAAAATATCCAGAAATGATGCCGGAAAGGTCCTCAAATGATCCCCTAATAGTCCCGAAATGACCGTGACGGGATCCCGAAAGGATCCTGACAACTATCCAGAAATGATGCCGAAAGGGTCCGCAAATGATCCCGTATTAGTCGAGAAAAAGTCCCGAAATGACCCCGACGGGATCCCGGACGGATCCCGAAAACCATCCAGAAATGATGCCGGAAGAGCGCCCAAATGATCCCGAAAAAGTCCCCAAATGACCCCGACGAGATCCCGGACGAATCCCGAAAACCATCCAGAAATGATGCCGGAAGAGCCCCCAAATGATCCCGAAAAAGTCCCCAAATGACCCCGACGAAATCCCGGACGGATCCCGAAAACCATCCAGAAATGATGCCGGAAGAGCCCCCAAATTATCCCCAAATTACCCCGACGAGATCCCGGACGGATCCCGAAAACCATCCAGAAATGATGCCGAAAGGGTCCCCAAATGATCCCGTATTAGTCGCGAAAAAGTCCCGAAATGACCCCGATGGGATGCCGGACGAATCCCGAAGACCATCCAGAAATGATGCCTAAAGGGTCCCAAAATAACCCCGAAAAAGTCCCGTAATGATCCCGGAAACCATCAAGTATTTATCTCTCGAAGGTACGCAAATGATCCCGAAAGTACCCCGACGGGATCCCGGACGGATCCCGAAAACCATCCAGAAATGATGCCGGAAGGGTCCCCAAATGATCGCGAAATAGTCCCGAAATGATTCCGGAATAGTCCCGAGAAACGCCCAAAATAACCCCGACGGGATCCCGGACGGATCCCGAAACTATACAGAAATGATCCCGGAAGCGTCCCAAAATGATCCCGAAAAAGTTCCGAAATTACCCCGGCGGGATCCCGGACCGATCCCGAAAACCATCCAGAAATGATCCCGGAAGGGTCTCGATATGACCCTTACGGGATTACAAATAAGGTGAAGCTAATTATAAACTGTATGTGCCAGATACCAAAAACTATTGATTTAGGAGAAAATTTATATTGAGTTATAACAATTTATAGATTTTACACCAGAGGGGTGATAAAGGGGGGGGGGGGGGGGGGGGGGGGTGGAGGGTGCCACTGCTTACTTTGTAAGCCCTCGACTTATTTGACCCCTTGAGTCTGTGATATTGGCGAAGGCCAGTATACGTAAAGTTATAATGTGTAAAAATTATTAAAAAGTAATTGCTCGAAGGGGTCGTGGGACCCCCACCCCTCTTTCCATGTTCGAAAAAAATTTCTCTAGTAGACTACTGTCTGTGTCCCAAATTTCATCAAAATCCGTGTAGCCATTCTGGCGTGATTCAGTCGCAAAGACGAAAAAATATAAAAATTAAATTATAACTGTTCCTAGGAGGCGGCAACTACGCCCCTTTTGAAAAATATATAGCTAGTAGATCCTTCTAGACTATTGGCTATATGTGTGCAAAATTTCATCCAAATCGGTCCAGCCGTTCTTGCGTGATTTTGTCACAAAGACAAACGTCTGGACAAACATCCAAACATCCAAACTTTCCCATTTATAATATATATTAGATATTAGACTAGCCTTTACCCGCGGCCCCGTCCGCAAGGAGAAAATGAAATATATGGGCTATTCACGTTAGCCTGCTTATCAAGTCATCTGTTTAAAAAATTTTTTCTGTCTAATGCATTTTATTTTTGTAATTGAGTAAAAAAAGATCTAAATGTGCTGATAACCTGATAGGATCCCCAAATGATCCCGAAATTATCCAGAAAAAGCCACGAAATGACCCCGACAATATCGCGGACGGATCCCGAAACCATCCAGAAATTCCCCGGAAGGGTCTCCAAAAGTTCCCGGAATAGTCCCAAAAAACCCGAAATGACGACGACACAATTCTAGACTTATCCAGAGAACCACACAGAAATGATCCCTGAAGGGTACCAAAATGATCCCGAAATAGTCCCGGAAAAGTTCCGAAATGACCCTGACGGGCTCCCGGACGGATCTCGAAAACCATCCAGAAAATATCCAGGAAGGGTTCCTAAATTAACCTGACATAGTCCAGAAAAAGTTCCGAAATGACCCCGAAGGGATCCACGACAGATCGCGAAAACCATACAGAAATGATCCCGGAAGGGTCCCAAAACTATCCCGAAAAAGTAACAAAAATATCTCGAAATTACTCCTACGACCTCACGGACGGATCCAGAAATGACCTCGGAAGGGTCCCAAAATGGTCCCGAAATGACCCTGATGGACCCGGCAAACCATTAAGAAATGATGCCGGAAGGGTCCCCAAATGATCCCGAAATAATACAGAAAAAGTCATGAAATGACCCCTAAAGGGTTTCCAAATGATCCCGAAATAGCCCGCAAAAGTTCCGAAATTACCCCGATAGGTTCCCGTACAGATCCCGAAAACTATCCAGAAATGATGCCGGAAAGGTCCTCAAATAATCCCCCTAACAATCCCGAAATGACCCTGACGGGATCCCGGACGGATCCCGAAAACCATCCAGAAATGATGCCGAAAGGGTCCCCAAATGATCCAAAATAGTCCTGAAATGACCCCGACGGGATCCCGAAAACTATCCAGAAATGATGACGGAAAGGTCCCCAAATGATCGCCTAATAGTCCCGAAATGACCCTGATGGGATCCCGGACGGATCCCGAAAACCATCCAGAAATGATACCGAAAGGGTCCCCAATGATCCCGTATTAGTCGAGAAAAAGTCCCGAAATAACCCCGACGGGATCCCGGACGGATCCCGAAGACCATCTAGAAATGTTGCCAGAAAATACCCCAAATGATCCCGAAATAGTCCGAAAACTAACCAGATATGATGCCGGAAAGTTCCTCAAATGATCCCCTAATAGTCAAGAAATAACCCTGACGGGATCCCGGACGGATCCCGAAAACCATCCAGAAATGATGCGGAAAGGGTCCCCAAATTATCCCGTATTAGTTTGAGAAAAAGTCCCGAAATGGCCCCGACGAAATCTCGAACGGATCCTGAAATCCATCAAGAAATGATGCCGGAAAGTACACCAAATAATCCCTTAATAGTCCCGAAATGACCCTGACGGGATCCCGGACGGATACCGAAAACCATCCAGAAATGATGCCGAAAAGGTCCTCAAATGATCCCCTAATAATCCCGAAATGAACCTAACGGGATCCCCGACGGATCCCGGAAACTATCCAGAAATGATACCGGAAAGGTTCCCAAATGATCCCCAAATAGTCCCGAAATGACCCTGACGGGATCCCGAAAACCTTCTAGAATTGATGGCGAAAGGGTCCCCCAAATGATCCCGTATTAGTCGCGAAAAAGTCCCGAAATGACCCCGACGGGATCCCGAAAACCATCTAGAAATGATGCCGGAAGGTACCCCAAATGATCCCGAAATAACCCCGACTGGATCCCGGACGGATATCGAAAACCATCCAGAAATGATGCCGGTAGGTACCCAAATGATCCCGAAATAGTCCCGAAATGACCCCGTCGGGATACCGGACGGATCCCGAAAACTATCCAGAAATGATGGCGGAAAGGTCCGCAAATGATCCCCTAATAGTCCCGAAATGACCCTGACGTGACCCCGGACGGATCCCGAAAACCATCCAGAAATGATGTCGGTAGGTACCCCAAATGAACCCGAAATAGTCCCGAAATGACACCGTCGGGATCAAGGACGGATCCCGAAAACTATCCAGAAATGATGCCGGAAGGTACCCCAAATGATGCCGAAAAAGTCCTGAAATGACCCCGACTGGATCCCGGACGAATCCCGAAACCCCTACAGAAATGATACCGGAAGGGACCCCAAATTATTCCGAAAAAGTTCCGAAATGACCCGACGGGATCCCGAAAACCATCCAGAAATGATGCCGGAAGGGACCCCAAATGATCCCGAAAAAACCCGAAATGACCCCGACGGGATCCTGGACGCATCCGAAAAGCATCCAGAAATGATGCCGGTAGGTACCCCAAATAATCCCGAAATAGTCCTGAAATGACTCCGTCCGGATCCCGAAAACTATCCAGAAATGATGCCGGAAAGGTCTTCAAATGATCCCCTAACAATCCCGAAATGGCTCTGACGGGACCCCGGACGGATCCCGAAAACCATTCAGAAATGATGCCGGTAGGTACCCCAAATGATCCCGAAATGACCCCGACTGGATCCCGGACGGATACCGAAAACCATCCAGAAATGATGCCGGTAGGTACCCAAATGATCCCGAAATAGTCCCGAAATGACTATGTCCGGATCTCAACTATCCAGAAATGATGCCGGAAAGGTCTTCAAATGATCCCCTAACAATCCCGAAATGGCTCTGACGGGACCCCGGACGGATCCTGAAAACCATTCAGAAATGATGCCGGTAGGTACCCCAAATGATCCCGAAATAGTCCCGAAATGACCCCGTCGGGATACCGGACGGATCCCGAAAACTATCCAGGAATGATGCCGGAAAGGTCCTCAAATGATCCCCTAATAGTCCCGAAATGACCCTGACGGAATCCCGGACGGATTCCGAAAACCAACCAGAAATAATGCCGAAAGGGTCCCCAAATGATCCCGTATTAGACGAGAAAAAGTCCCGAAATTACCCCGACGGAATCCCGGACGGATATCGAAAACCATCCAGAAATGATGGCGGAAGATACCCCAAATGATCCCTAAAAAGCCCCGAAATGGCCGCGACGAGATCCGTCCGGGACCAAAAATGACCCCGAAAAACTCCCGTATTGATCCCGGAAACCATCAAGAATTTATCTCTCAAAGGTACGCAAATGATCCCGGAAATACGCCGACGGAATGCCGGACGGATCCCGAAACCCATCTAGAAATGATGCCGGAAGGGTCCCCTAATGATTGCAAAATAGTCTCGAAATGATCCCGGAATAGTCCCGAAAATAACCCCGACGGGATCCAGATCGGATCCCGAAAACTATACAGAAATTATCCCGGAATGGTCCCAAAATGATCCCGAAATAGTCCCGAAAAAGTCCCGAAATGACCCCGGACGGATCCCGAAAACCATCCAGAAATGATCCCGGAAGGGTCTCGATATGACCCTAACGAGATTACAGAAGGGTGTCACTGCTCATTTTGTAAGCCCTCAACTTATTTGACGTATTGAGTTTGTAATATTGGTGAAGGTCAATAAAGGTAAAGTTATAATATGTAAAAATTATTAAAAAGTAATTTTTCGAAGGGGTCGTGGGACCCCTACCCCCCTTTCCATGTTCGAAAAAAATTTCGCTAGTAGACTATTGTCTGTGTCCCAAATTTCATCAAAATCCGTGTAGCCGTTCTGGCGTGATTCAGTCACAAAGACGAAAAAATATAATAATTTAATTATAACTGTTCCTAGGGGGCGGGGACCTCCCCAATTTGAAAAAATATATAGCCTATAGATCCTTCTAGACTATTGGTTATATGTGTGCAAAATTTCATCCAAATCAGTCCAGCCGTTCGTGCGTGATGGAGGCACAAAGACAAACGTCTGGACATCCAAACATCCAAACTTTGCCATTTATAATATATATTAGACTATCCTTTACCCGCGGCCCCGTCCGCAAGGAGAAAATGAAATATATGGACTATTCACGTTAGTCTGCTTATCAAGTTATCTGTTTAAAAATTGTTTTCTGTCTAATGCATTTTATTTTTGTAATTAACTAAAAAAAGAACTATATGAAAAGATAACCCCTGATAGGATCCCCAAATGATCCCGAAATCATCCAGAAAATGCCACGAAATGCCCCCGACGCTATAGCGGACGGATTCCGAAAAACATCCATAAATGCCCCGGAAGGGGCACCATTCTAGACTTATCCAGAAATGATCCCTGAAGGGTACGAAAATGATCCCGAAATAGTCCCGAAAAATTCCGAAATGACCCTGACGGGCTCCCGGACGGATCTCAAAAACCATCCGGAAAATATCCAGGAAGGATACCTAAATTATCCCGAAATGACCCCGAGGGGATCCACTGCGGATCGCGAAAACCATACAGAAATGATTCCGGAAGGGTCCCAAAATTATCCCGAAATAGTCCGAAAATGACCCCGATGAATGATCCCGGAAGGGTCCCAAAATGATCCCAAAATGGTCCCGACATGACCCTGATGGATCCGGCAAACCATCAAGAATTGATGGCGGAAGGATCCCTAAATGATCCCGAAATAATACAGAAAAAGTCATGAAATGACCCCTAAAGGGTCCCCAAATGATCCCGAAATAGTCCCGAAAAAGTCCCGAAATTACCCTGATGGGTTCCCGTACAGATTCCGAAATCCGTCCAGAAGTGATGCCAGAAGGGTCCCCAAATAATCCCGTATTGGCTCCGAAAAAGTCCCGAAATTACCCCGACGGGATCCCGGGCGGATCCCGAAAACCCTCCAGAAATTATCCCGAAGAAGTCCCGAAAAGACCGTGACGGGATCTTCAACGGAGCCCTAAATGATCCAGGAATGGTCATGGAAGGGTCCCAAAATTATCCCGAAATAGTATCGGACAAGTTCAGAAATTACCCTGCGGGATCCCGGACGAATCCTGAAAAACATCTTTAAAAGATCCCGAAAAAGTCCCGAAATGACCCTGACGGGATCTCGAAAACCATTCAGAAATCATGCCAAAAGGCTCCCAAAATGATCCCGTATTAGCCCCAAAAAAATTCCCGAAATTACCCCGGCGGGATCCCGAACGGATACCGAAAACCACCTAGAAATTATGCCTGAAAATACCCCAAATGATCCCGAAATAGACCGAAATGAACCCGACGGGATCCCGGACGGATCCCGAAATCATCTAGAAACCGGAAAATACCCCAAATGATCACGAAATAGTCCCGCAAAAGTTCCGAAATTACCTCGACGGAATCCCGGACGGATCCCGAAAACCACCTAGAAATGATGCCGGAAAATACACCAAATGATCCCGAAATGGTCCCGAAATGACCCGACGGGATCCCGGACGGATCCCGAAATCATCTAGAAATGATGCCGGAAAATACCTCAAATAATCCCGAAATAGTCCCGGAAAAGTCCCGAAATGACCCCGACTGGATCCCAGACGGATCCCGAAAACCATCCAGAAATGATGCCGGTAGGTACGCCAAATTATCCCAAAATTGCCCCGTCGGGATACGGAATCCCGAAATAATACAGAAAAACTCATGAAATGACCCTTAAAGGTCCCCAAATGATCCCGAAATTACCCTGATATGTTCCCGTACAGATGCCGAAATCCATCCAGAAGTGATGCCGGAAGGGTCCCCAAATGATCCCGTATTAGCCAGGGAAAAGTCCCGAAATTACCCCGACGGGATCCCAGGCGGATCCCGAAAACCATCCACAAATGATGCCGGTAGGTACGCCAAATGGTCTCGAAATTGTCCGAAATGACCCCGTCACGATCCCGAAAACTATCCAGAAATGATGCCGGAAAGCTCCCCAAATGATCCCCTAAAAGTCCCAAAATTACCCCGACGGGATCCCGGACGGATCACAAAATCATCTAGAAATGATGTAGGAAAATACCCCAAATGATCCCGTAATAGTTCCGGATAAGTCCCGAAATGGCCCCGACGGGATCCCAGACGGATCCCGAAAACCATACAGAAATGATGCCGGAAGGTACGCCAAATGATCCCGAAATGACCCCGTCGGGATCCCGGACGGATCCCGAAAACTATCCAGAAATGATGCCGAAAGGGTCACCAAATGGTCCCGTATTAGTTGCAAAAAGTCCCGAAATGACCTCGATGGGATCCCGGACGGATCCCGATAACCATCTAGAAATGATGCCGGAAGAGCCCCCAAATGATCTCGAAATAGTCCCGAAATGACCCAGACGGGATACCTTACGGATCCCGAAAACCATTCAGAAATGATGCCGGAAGGGACCGCAAATGATCCCGAAAAAGTCCTGAAATGGCCCCGACGGGATCCCGGACGGATACCGAAAACCATCCAGAAATGATGCCGATGAGTACCCCAAAATGATCCCGAAATAGTCCCGCAATTACCCCGTCGGGATCCCGGACGGATCCCAAAACTATCCAGAAATGATGCCGGAAAGTTCCTCAAATAATCCCCTAATAGTCCCGAAATGACCCTGAAGGGATCCCCGACGGATCCCGGAAACTATTCAGAAATGATGCCGGAAAGGTTCCCAAATGTTCCCCAATTAGTCCCGTAATGACCCTGACGGGATCCCGGACGGATCCCGAAAAAAATCCAGAAATGATGGCGAAAGGGTCCCCAAATGATCCCGTATTAGTCGAGAAAAAGTCCTGAAATGACCCCGACGGGATCCCGTAGGGATACGAAAAACCATCCAGAAATGATGCCGGAAAGGTTCCCAAATGTTCCCCAATTAGTCCCGAAATGACCCTGACGAGATCCCGGACGGATCCCGAAAACCATCCAGAAATGATGGCGAAAGGGTCCCCGATCCCGTATTAGTCGAGAAAAAGTCCCGAAATGACCCCACCGGGATCCCGGACGGATCCTGAAAGCCATCTAGAAATGATGCCGGAAGGGACCCAAAAAGTCCCGAAATGATCTCGAAGGGATCCCGAACGGATACCGAAAACCATCCAGAAATGATGCCGGAAAGGTCCTCAAATGATCACCTAATAGTCCCGAAATGACCTTGACGGGATCCCCGACGGATCACGAAAACCATCCAGAACTGATGCCGAAAGGGTCCCCAAATGATCCCGTATTAGTCGAGAAAAAGTCCCGAAGTGACCCGGACGGGATATGGGACGGATCCCGAAAACCATCTACAAATGATGCCGGAAGGTACCCCAAATGATCCCGAAATGACCCCGAAGGGATTCCGAACGGATACCGAAAACCATCCAGAAATGATGCCGGAAAGGTCCTCAAATGATCACCTAATAGTCCCGAAATGACCTTGACGGGATCCCCGACGGATCACGAAAACCATCCAGAACTGATGCCGAAAGGGTCCCCAAATGATCCCGTATTAGTCGAGAAAAAGTACCGAATTGACCCGGACGGGATATGGGACGGATCTCGAAAACCATCTACAAATAATGCCGGAAGGTACCCCAAATGATCCCGAAATGACCCCGACGGATCCCGAAAACTATCCAGAAATGATGCCGGAAAGGTCCCCAAATGATCCCGTATTAGTCGAGAAAAAGTCCCGAAATGACCCCGACGGGATCCCGGACGCATCCCGAAAACCATCCAGAAATGATGCCGGAAGATACCCCAAATAATCCCGAAATAGCCCTGTAATGATCCCGGACGGATTCCGAAAACTATCCAGAAATGATGCCGGAAAGGTCCTCAAATGATCCCGCAATAGTCCCAAAATGACCCTAACGGGATCCCGGGCGGAACCCGAAAACCATACAGAAATGATGCCGGAAGAGACCCAAAGTGACCCCGAAAAAGTCCCGTAATGATCACGGAAACCATGACCCCTGGCGGGATCCCGGACGGATCCCGAAAACCATCCAGAAATGAACCCGGAAGGCTTTCGATATGACCCTAACTTGATTACAATTAAGGTGGAGCTAATTATAAAACCATGTTAATAAGGCAGCAGGCGCGTTGGAGCGAATGAAGAGTTACATAGAAACATACAGGTAAAGCTAATAAAAGCGTGCTAATAAAAACAATTGAAGGAGGGCGGATGGCGGGAGGAGAAGGAGAGGACCACTGATCGTTTTTCCAAAATTGTTTAGATCTCGATCTGTATGTGCCAGATACCAAAAACTATTAATTTTGGAGAAAATGTATATTGAGTTATAACAATTTATAGGTTCTGCACCAGAGGTGGAGAGAAGGGGAGGAGGACGGAGGGGTGTCCCTGCTCCCCCTCGATTTATTTGACCCATTGAGTCTGTAATATTGGTGAAGGCCAGTATACGTAAAGTTATAATGTGTAAAAATTATTAAAAAGTTATTGTTCGAAGGGGTCATGGGACCCCACCCCCCTTTCCATGTTCGAAAAAAATTTCGCTAGTAGACTATTGTCTCCGTCCCAAATTTCATCAAAATCCTTGTAGCAGTTCTGGAGTGATTCAGTCACAAAGACGAAAAAATTCATTAATTAAATTATAACTATTCCCAGGGGGCGGGGACCTCCACCCTTTTCAAAAAAATATAGCTAGTCGATCCTTCTAGACTAGTGGCTATATGTGTGCCAAACTTCATCCAAATCCGTCCAGCCGTTCTTGCGTGATTGAGCCACAAAGACAAACGTCTGGACAAACATCCAAACTTTCCCATTTATAATATAATATAATATATATATATATTAGATATATTAGATTAGATTAGATAGAGAACGGTAGATTGAGCGACACTGGCGCCATCTTACATGAAAACCTAGCCAACTTGCAACTTTTGTTGCAAGCAAAGCATAAGAGGAAGAATTTAACATTTGCTTTGGCTAAGGGTGCTGGCACACTTTGCAAGTGAAATTATTTTTCCCACTCGTCGGTAACTTTTCTTACATTTTTCGCAGTTAAAAACTGTAATATAACAAATAAATACGACACAAAATATGTTGCATTCTGCAAGTTTTTTTGTTGTATAGGGATAAAGTTTATAACAGTGCTTCGCGAAATTTTGTATGGGAATGGGCAAGGCGAAATAAACTTCAATTGCCAAGTCTGATGTTACTTCATATTTATAAAAGCAACATCTTCATTGATTGTGCCGATGTTAATGAAATGCATAAGCTTGTGTTAAACGCCGCATCTATTTGAAAAATTTCATTGTGCCGCGGCCTTTAGCTTTCTTCAACTTATACGCTGGTAATATTACATAATTTTTGTTAACGATATACACACATAATACCTACATATAAAAACATGCATCGGTGACCTTGAAGAGGCATTCTTTGCATAACTATGTACATATTTGGCCACAAATATATTATTAAATTGTAGTGACAGATGGAGTCGTGGTCCAGAATTTTACATACCCTGATTTCTCAATCTCTTTTTATACCTTTCATGCAAATGAGATAGTATATGTATTAAATTTGGACGAATTCTCGAAAACATGCCTTTAAAGAGATGAGATATATGCACCAATAAGTATACCGAAATGATCAAAATGACCAGCTAAGTTGGTTTTGCCGAGTCAGTCTGTATGTCTGACCGTCTTTCTGTTTTAAAGCAAAGTTAACCATCAATTTCTGGGATATCTTTACGAAATTTGGCGAGCAGTTATATTTGGGTGTCCGTTAGATCATTTGTTAGAACCGACCGGATCGGACCAATATACAGCTTACATCTCCCATACAAGCGAATTTTCGGATAAGAGTATTTTCGTGATTTTGTCTCCGTTTCAACAGCTAGAAACTTGAAATTTCTCCAGATGCTTACGCCTGAAAGAAATCGCCAAGATCGGTCAAATCTTTATATATAAAGTGGTGTTAGTTACACTATTTATAACTCAAGAACGGATGAACCGATTTGGCTTAATATTGGTGGAGAGGTAGCTTAGAACCAGGAGACGACATAGGATACTTTTTATCCCGTCTGGATGGTTTTCGGGATCCCGTCGGGATTATTTCAGGACTTTTTTCGGGACTATTTCGGGATCATTTTGTGACTCATCCGGGATCAATTCTGTATATTTTTTGGGATCCGTCCGGGATCCCGTTGGGGTTATTTTGGGAATTTTTCGGACCTATGTCAGAGTCATTTGGGGATCCTTCCTGGGTACCTCCGGGATCATTTCTGGATGATTTTCGGGATCCATCTGGGATCCGGTGGGGTTATTTCGGGACATTCTCGGTATCCTTCCGGGATCATTTCTGGATCCCATCAGGGTCATTTCGTGACTATTTCGGGATCAATTCTGGATGATTTCCGGGATCCGTCCGAGTATCCGTCATAGTCATTTCGGGACTTTTTCAGGACTCTTTCGGGATCATTTCTGGATAGTTTTCGGGATCCGCCCGGTATCCCGTCGGAGTTATTTCGAGGCTTTTTTGGGAGTATTCCGGGATCATTTGGGAATCTTTCCTTCACGTCCTTTTCAACATCCCACACATCGCATCCCTACTTATTGTCTGTTAAATATATATACATCAGCTGCTCGGAATCATAGTCCATCCCGACAACTGATTTAATAATATACATTTATACATATTTTATAATATAATTTTGCCCACTATGTATGCTCACTATGTACGCTCTCGTCGGGGTCATTTCGTGACTTTTTCTGGACTATTTCAAGATCATTTGGATATCCTTCTGAGATCATTTCAGGATCCGTCCGGGATCCCGTCAGGGTCATTTCGGGACTCTTTTGCGATCATTTGGGGACCCTTCAGGGATCCTTTCTGGACTGCTTACGGAACGCCATAGGGGTCATTTCGTGACTTTTTCTGGATTATTTCCGTATCATTTCTGGTTCAGTTTTGGGATCCATCCGGGATCCGGTCAGGGTAATTTCGCAACATTTTTGGGGCCTATATTTCGGGATCATTTTAGGACTCTTCCTGGATAATTTCGATCATTTGGGGATCCTATCAGGTTACCAGCTAATTTAGTTATTTTGTTACTCTGTTACAAAAATAAAATGTATTTACAGAAAATTCTTTTTAAACAAATAACTTGATAAGCAGGTTGACGTGAATATCCCATATATTTTATTTTCTCCTTGCGGACGAGGGCTAGTATATAATAAATACTCCATACGCGTAAAATTTTTTGCTGTGTACACAATACGTAATCTATTGCTGCAGGGTGTCAGCATCGGTAATGGGGATTAGGTTAGGCTGAACTGGCCGGTCCATGGGGACCTCACATAGACTGATTGAGTCCGTAGTATTACCAGAAGTTTGTTTTAACGACCAAACTGAAAAACCCTATCAAAAACCAGGACCTATGTTATAAAATAACTCCGTCCTCTTGGCAAATACTAGAACCTTCCTAGGACTTAAGCCACCTGCTGCTTCTAGATATGACAGCTGTATCACACCTAATAGCTGGAGTCTTAGCCTGGCAAGTGCAGAGCACGAGCACAGAACGTGCTCGATCGTTTCTTCCTCCAAACCGCACTTCCTACATCTGCTATTACTGGCCAAGCCTAATTTAAAGGTATGTGACGCCAGAAGGCAGTGTACAGTCAGAATACCCGTCATGAGTCTACAGTCCTCTCTTTTTAATGATAGAAGCAACTTTGTTAGTCTAAGGTTGTAAGACATACACATAATATTCGACACTTTACAGCCCCGCGCTTGAACCCACGCCTTTCCCGCTTGGTCGATCATGTGCACCTCTCGCCTTCGCTTAATCTCGCCCAGTCTAATTGGGACGTCTACAGAGCAAGCTTCAAGGGATGCGGCCTTTTTAGCTTTTTGGCCGCTTTTTCATTCCCATATATTCCCATTCTCTCCAGAGACTGCTTACACTCTAACACGCATTTAGATGCTGTGTTATGCGATATTATTGCCTTAATTGCTGCTTGACTGTCAAAATAAAAGTTTACATGGTTGCAGCTTCTTCCAGGGTTTCTACTGCTTTGGTTACGGCTAATATTTCCGCTTGGAAAACGCTACAGTAATCCAGCAGCCTGTAGGATCTGCTTATTTCCGGATCAGCACAGTATACCGCAGACCCTACTCCTTTGGAACCATCTGTGTACACATCGTCCGCCATTTGCGCACCCTGGCGCCAACCGTCCACCTCTATTGTGGCCTTAAGATCTCCTTCGAAGCGTAGATAGGGGATCAGGTAGTCTGTTCGTCTTTTGATTGATGGCGCTATACTACTATGGCCATATAGTCGGCGCTCAAGCTACTCCGAGGCACCGAGCCTGGTTGGGGTTGTTAATGCTATGTTCTTTGCTACCAGGTCTACAGGGGGAATGTGCAGAATGGCATACAGTGCATCTATCACGCTATCGACACACAGGATGAACAGGCTTTTCGACTTAGCAAGTTTATTTCCTGGTGTTTTTTACGTGTCGATATATTCGCGTGACCTAACGTGACTTTTTTTGCCGTTGCACGTTTTTATATCAACTTGAACAAAGCGATGGCAAAAAACCCCAGGATATCAACGATTTATTTTTACAAACATCGATTACAAGTTATCATAGAGATGGCATAGTACATGGTGGTATAATATTTTAAGGCAAATACACAGCATTGATAATGACATTAAACAGCATTTAATCTTCCACACCCCCACCCCCGTGGATCGAAGCCGATTCACCACTATCTGCATCAAGCTTAGCCAGTTTGGAGGCAGGGCGTTGAACTGTTCCTGAAGAAGTTGACACATCAGCTCGTCGGACTTGGCCGTCCTTCCCAGGGTAAACTCTCTCCACGCGATCTCGACGCCACTCTTTCCGTGGTGCCTTTACATCGCAAATGCACACGAGATCGCCCTCTCGCAATGGCTCTGTTGGCGCACACCACTTAACACGCCGAACCAGCGTCGGCAAATATTCTTCCACCCACCTTTTCCAGAACCTATCCCGTAATTGTCTAGTAACTCGCCATTGTTT
Organism: Eurosta solidaginis; assembly: GCF_040869045.1. Lineage (NCBI taxonomy): Eukaryota > Metazoa > Arthropoda > Insecta > Diptera > Tephritidae > Eurosta > Eurosta solidaginis. The sequence goes on along the minus strand of NC_090319.1, from coordinate 343,327,505 downwards.
ACGAAGTGAGCAAAGCTTTTGATCCGGTTCGACAGCACTTCGTGTTTGTGCTGTGTTTGCGCTCCCCAGTAAAAAATGATTCGGTGTTAAAGGCTCTTCTTGTTCAGGCTCTACTGGCAAATGTGTAAGCGGACGTGAATTTACCACGTTTTCAGCTTCCACCAACAGACTACAGAATGTGTGCTCTTTAGGCTTCACATCTTTCTAATTTTGTATATAATAAGCTGGTCTGATCTATTTATGTGGGGTGCGAATAAGACAAAGCTTTTTCCACCTTACAGCTCAACGTTTCGCTAAGATTTTCTTAGCATCTTCAGGAGCGTAACTGTAAGTTTATTTAGAAATCCATAAAAAAAAAAAAAACATTGTGTGTCGTAACACCTTCTTCACGCATTGTACCATGCGTTCCCATACGCCGCCCTCAGAGGGATTCTCCGGGCAATTAAGGACCCACTCAACGCCTTTCGATGTCAACTCACCCTGCAACGCGCAACAGTCAAACACATCTGAGAAACGTTCAACCTCACCAGCAATTCCTATGAAATGTTTGCCATTATCCGATCTTATTCTGCTGGGCACTCCCCTCCGGTTCATAAAGTCCCTAATCGCCAATATTCACGCGTCAGTTGAAAGATCATAAGCAATTTCCAGATGGATAGCACGTACAGTCAAGCAAGTAAATAAAGCTACCCATCGCTTCTGTGTTCTTCGACCGACCGTCACACTCACCGGCCCAAAATAATCTAATCCCGTGTAAGTGAACGGCCGCCCGTATGGCGTCACTCGATCCTCCGGCAGCAAACCCATTATTGGCACAATTGGTCTGGCCCTTTTCTATTTACAAACGTTACAGTTGGCTATTACTCTACGAATGATCCTCCTTAAGTTAGGCACCCAATACTTCTGACGAATCATGCAGATAGCTGCCTCCGTGTTCTGGTGCATCATTTTTCAGTGCTCGTGGGTGACAACGAGTTTCGTTTATGCATGATTAGGCGGTAAAATGATGGGACGCCTTGCTTCATAAGAAAGCCAACTGACTGCATCTAGACGGCCGCAAACTCGAAGGAGCTCGTCACAGTCTAAAATCGGTGTCAGTTTGTACAACGAACTATCCACCGTCACATTCAATCCTTTCTTTAATCGACCTAATTCGGCGGAAAACGCCTCTCGCTGGGCATGGCGACATAATAGCCGTTCGGCCTCGTCGAGTTCCGTAGCAGTCAGTCCGTATGCAGGTTCGTCGTTCAGCTCATTCTGCCGAGATCTGCAATTGCGCACAAAGCGTAGCACCCAGGCAGCAACCCTTTTCAGCTTTAAGAATGATGAAAATCTCGCAAAGTCAAATGCGCTTAACAAAACGTATTTCGGGCGAAGCTCTTCGCTTTCTTCGATATTCTCAATAGGTGCGTCGTTGATGGGCCACGTTTCCTCCGACTGGTAAAGGAACGACTTCACTCGAGTAGCATCGTCAGCTACGTTATCTTTCGTTGGAACCCATCTCCCATGTGATGGCGTGGTTACGTTAAGAATTTCTGCTATTCTGTGGGCTACAAAGGGCTTATACCGACAATGTTCACTGGATATCCATTTAAGTACAGTTTTGGAGTCGCTCCATAGAATTCGTTGGGTGACTGGCACTGTATGCTCCTCAGTTTTCGTTGTCAGCATTCGCGACCCTAAAACGGCAGCTTGCAGCTCCAATCTGGGTATGCTAAGGGTCCTGAGTGGTGCGCTTCTCGTCTTGGCATACACGAGGCTATCCTCGATTGCGTTATCTGTGCTCTGCGACATCCAGAAAGCTACAGCCCCAAACGCGTCTTCGCTGGCGTCGACAAATATGTGCAGTTGCAGTGATTTTGGTTCGCCTAGTCGGAAATAGTGACGGGTAACTTTGGACTCCGTCACGTTCGAGAGTTGTATTCTAAACTTGTGCCACATGGCACCTACGTCCCCAGGTATGGCTTCATCCCAGCCTAAATTCCACTTCCAGAATTCGCGCATCAGCAACTTGGCTGTGATGGTGAGGTGGCACAAGAACCCCAAAGGATCGAAGATGGACATGACGATACTTAGCAGCATTCTCTTTGTAGGCACCACTGTTCCATTCATGACTGATTGATCGACTCCATGGAACTCCAGACGATACGTGAAGTGGTCACTGGATGGCTGCCATAGCATTTCTAACTCCATAGCTTCCTTTGAGGTAATAGGCAACACTGAACTTCCACCACCTAATGCCGTTGCAACTTCTAAAGGTTCGACCTAAATTTTCGCAACTTAAAACCCGCATCTGAATGAATGTCGCAGACCTGCTTGGAAATCTCTATGGCTCTCGACGTGGTGGAGAAACTATCGACGTAGTCATCCACATAGTGGTAGTCCTTTATGGCTCGGACGGCCGTGGGTCATGGCTGGTCTTTTGCGTTCATCACCTTGACGTAATTGGCCGAGCAAGGTGAGCAGGCTGCACCAAATGTCATCGCTGTCATCTCAAACACGTCTGGCGGCTGCTGGTCGTTGCCATTGCGCCACATTAACCTTTACGCGCATCTATCATCCGGACGGATGACCACTTGGTGGAACATCTCTTGAATATCAGCACACACAGCCACGGCACCTTCTGATGATATAAAACGGAGACTAGTGGTCGATACTCTTGGGGCCCTTTCATCAATTTTGAATTTAACGATACTGCATGAGAAGTAGCTGCTGTGTTGAATACAAATCTAAGTTTGCCCGGCTTATGAGGATTTACCACGGCGAAATGTGGAAGATACCATGTCCTTGGGCTGCTTTAGACTAGCTCGCAGGGTTGCAGTTTGCGCGCATACCCCTTTTTCACATAATTGGAAATTATTTCGTTATATGCCTTCCCGAACTTTCCATCACGCGCGATCTTCCTCTCGATGCCCACCAAGCGCCTGAACGTCATGGAGTATCTCCCCGGTAGCTCCACGTTGTAGTTCATCCAGAGCAATCCGGTTTGGAAACGCCCATTGACTTTGATAGTAGTTGATCGGAGAAGGTTTTAGCTCGTATGTCGGCAGATCTTACGATTGAGGGCGCGGCTTTCACCCCAAATGATTCTATATTGAAATATTCTTCTATCATTGCGTTCATCTGACGATCCGAAGTATTTATATGTAGGCAAGATGGCTTTATTTGTGGAACGTTCTTCGATGGTCCGAAAATGCAGACACCTAGTTCCGTCATGGTCGCGAAAGGCCCATTGCGACCCTCCCTCCTATCAATTATTACAGGTTTGGTAGGTAGACCCAAGTGGCTATTAAAACTCTGGGGGTTACATTTTCGTATGGCTGAACTGGCATCTTTCCCTGATATCTGACGGCATAGCGGATGTCCCTCTGACTGAGGGTTTGCATTGGTAGACTCAAATTGTCGATACCATGGACATTCCTAAGAGTGTGACGCTTTCTCATTCCTAATCCGCTAATGGAAACGTTGGTGACAGCCACTTCCTCATTTGCTGTTCTACCTCCGAACCATGTAATTTCCACTTGACGCTCCTGACATTTAAGTCCAAGTTCTTGCACTAGTGACAAGTCCATCATTGTAATTGACGATCCTTCATCCATGAGTGCATAAACATTCACGTTCTTATTGGTCCATACAGGGTGACGGGCACTACTCGAAACAACAAATTACTTGAAGCATGCGCATAGCAACTAAGGACAGCGTTATTGGTGCTTGATGGCTTGGACGAATCAATGGTGTCCACCTGACGACTTGTAGCACCATCATGTAACATTATACTATGATATTTTTTGCATCCACCAGTGGTGCATATTTTACGACGGCGACATGCACCAGTGCGGTGCCCTGGTGATAGGCAACTAAAACATAAACGTAGACGTTTTACTGTCTTCCACCTCTCCGACACATCGGCATCCAGGAAGCGACGACAATCGACATGACGGTGTTGACCCTGACATATTAAACATTTAAATTACACCTGATATTTAGTTGCATGCAAAACCGGACGACGTTTCGGTTCACGATTTACATGGTCCTGGATCATTTGGACAAACCTTGCGATTTCAGAAAGCCATTCGCTGAAATTAACGATTGTAGGATATGGTTGAATCACCGCTGAATACCTAGCCCAATTTAAACGTTTGCTAAGGGGCAATTTATTAGTCAATTCTTCTAGTAATGTCGGATTTGCTAAATGTTTTTCTTCACCGATTGATTGTAAAAACACGGTAAGATTTCTGGTGCTGTTGCAAAGGGTATTAACTTGTGGATGGCAGTCTCAGAAATGCTTGGCATGTCATGCACTTCCTTGATTTGGCTACGTACTAACTGTTCTGGACGGCCGTATCTGAATTAACAAAGATTTAACCGTGTCTTTCGCCTCATCTTTCAAGCATTTATTCAATCTCTGATTATTTTCAAAGTGAGTATAATTGTATACAGAAGTAGACTCAACACAAGATGCGTAGAATACAGGCCAGTCTTCTGGCAGCCCCGAGAATTGTGGTAGGTCAAGCAACTTCCTAGGTAAAACTGCACCGTTCGTAGGGGAAGGGTTAATTCCCGACGTCGCTGTTGATGTATGCATTGATGCGCCGTGTTGTGACATAGTAAATAAGTTACTTTCGAAATTAGTTTGGGGAATCAACTGAATATTGGTTGTAGGGGCATTATAACTGTGCGGCACGTAGGCTGCGGCCTGCACGTTACGAAGGCTGGCAGAAGTATTTATGTATGGTTGTCTATCAATGGTTGCAGCCTGACTAATATGTGGCATACCTAAGGCTGAATATTCATTGACTGAGCAGACAAAATTATTTACACAGGCGCGTTCGGTATCGTCGACTGAGTTAACTTGAGGCTGCGGTACGGCTGGCTTGATACCATTTGCATGATAATAAATATACGTGGGTAGGGTGATCGGTGATAATGGCGGCCTTGACGGTGTTGTTACCAATGCGAAACGTTGGCGTTCGTTTTCGCATATTCTGGCATGTGCATTTTGCAGTTGCATCTCCAATTTGCTTATTTGTTGTTGCATTTGGTAAAGTACGTTCAACTGTGACGAAACTTAATAGTTGGTTGAAGTTGTTGCTGTAGCATTGGAAATGCCATGTTCTAAGCTGGCGAGGTCGACGTTAGCAGAGGTGAGCCCGACTGAGGCGGCACTGCTAGAAATTAAATTGGCATGTAAAGGGTTTGATATAAACTCGCTTACCTGGTGGGTTCGGTTGTATGTATTCACTTGTAGGTTAGTGGCTGGTGGAACATTCATTGGCATGGTTGTGTACTGCTGAACGTTGGCTGATGTAGTATTCAATGGTAAAGCATATGATGCTGGCGTACTGGCAGTAGGTCACCAAACGGTGGAGCGCTATACGACGAGGAAGTTGTCGTTCCAGTGGCGAGTGGCGTGATGACAGATGGCGGAGCGCTAGAAGACGCGGCACTGGTCATTGGAATGTTGAATGGCACACCAGATGATGAAGCAGTTGTCAGTAAAGTACCAATAGTTGTGGCAGTAATTGGTGGAGTACTGATTTCTTGCAACGGCGAAAATGACATAATAGCTGGCGCTTGACTACATGGTGGCGCAGTAGTAAACTGTATGGTGCTGGTGGCCTGACTGATAGCTGGCTGGCCAGTGGACGCCGAAACACTAGACTCTTGTGTAACAAGTGGCATTGCTTCTAACGACGGAGTTCTAGCTATTGGTGTACCTTTGTCGGCCTTTGCTGTTTCGCTTTTTGACGACACACTCAATGATGGAGCACTCGATGTGACTTCAGCGGACTTGGCGGTGGTCTTCGCTAAGCTGGATGATGGAAAAGAGGTGGGCACAGAATTATTTGCTTGACTGCGTTTACTCCGGCGTGGAGGCGATCGTGGTATCATATTTTACACACACTTGTTGAAATTCAATACTGCCACTTTGTATGTAAAGTGGTGGCAGGCATTTCACCATAACCTCAAATGGCAAATTTAATGGCACGCTATTGCCGGCGAACGGTACTTGCAAATGTAATTTTTGTTTGCAAATCGTGAAAACTCGTAAACATGAAAAAACGTTTGCAAACCACGAAAACTTGTAAAAACAGGAAATAAAGCGTATCACGCTATCGACACACAGGATAAACAGGCTTTTAGCCTTAGCAAGTTTATTTCCTGGTGTTTTTTACGTGTCGATTTGTTCGCGTGACCTAACGTGACTTTTCTGCCGTTGCACGTATTTATATCAACTTGAACAAAGCGATGGCAAAAAACCCCAGGGTATCAACGATTTATTTTTACAACCATCGATTACAAGTTATCATAGAGATAGCATAGTACAAGGTGGTATAATATTTTAAGGCAAATACACAGCATTGATAATGACATTAAACAGCATTTAATCTTCCACAGCATCCGCCGGGGATGTCTTCAGGGCTACCGTAATGCTAAGCATCGATAGTCTGCATACCCCCTCTAATTTTTTGAGGTATGTTGTTTTTTGTGTGGCTTTCCACCAAACAATCGCTCACAATCGCTGTAAAAATCCAATGAGAGAGGGCGATAAGCCCCACGTACACCCCATCATTCTTTTACATGCATATAGTGCGGTTGAGGCCTTCTTGACCCTCTGCTCCAAGTTGAGCTTCCATGACAGCTTACTGTCTAGGAACATTCCTAGATATTTTGCGCAAGTTTTCTCCTGTAAGGTCACCCCTCCTGACTTAGGCCTGGTCCAATTTGGGACCTTGTACATCTTTGTAAACAAGACCATATCCGTCTTCTCCGCATTGACTTTCAACCCGACATTTGATGCCCAGGTATGAATATCCCGAAATCGTTGGAAGGCACTTTCCACATATGACAATTGCAACGTCATCTGCGTAAGCCGTAAGTTTTACGGGTCCCTCATCGAATCGCCTGAGCAGTTGGTTGATGACCAGCGTCCACAGCAGAGGTGATAGCACCCTTCCCTGCGGCGTGCCCCTGTACACTGATTTCGTGGCCTCGTACAATCCCCATTGTGATGTAATCTTTCTGCAATTTAACATGCAGCCGATCCATCTGATTAAGGCAGGATGTACTTTAATGTAATTAAGACCATCCATAATCGCCCATTTTGCAACATTATTGAAAGCCCCGGCAATGTCCAAGAAGACTCCTAGAGCATACTCCTTATATTCCAGGGATTTCTCTATGCTTATTACCACCTATGCAATGCGGTGTCTACCGACTTCCCTTTGGTGTACGCATGCTGTGTTGTGGAAAGCAGCTTTTCATCCACGTTGGACTTTATGTACACATCTATCAGCCTCTCAAAGGTTTTGAGCAGAAATGATGTTAAGCTAATGGGTCTATAGTCTTTGGGATACACGTGACCGATCTTGCCCGCCTTTGGTAGGAAAGTTACACGAGCAGTTCTCCAAGAGTGCGGTACATGATTCAGTGTTATGCACCCATCGAATATTATTTTAAGCAATTCGACGACTGCCACACTTGAAACTTGTAGCATGGCCGGGAATATACCGTCTGGACCTGGCGATTTAAACTTAGAAAACTTTTCACTGCCCATTCGATGGGGACTAATTGTTACAAGGTTACCGATGCGGTTACCGATAAAGCACCAATGTCTGCAGCTTAAAACCAGTGCGCGGTTGCATTTTATCAGAGTTGCCATAGTAGAATTTTATTATCAGTTATTTGTATGGCGGCCACCGTGGTGCGATGGTAGCGTGCTCCGCCTACCACACCGTATTCCCTGGGTTCGCACCCCGGGCAAAGCAACATCAAAATTTTATAAATAAGGTTTTTAAATTAGAAGAAAAAATTTTCTAAGCGGGGTCGCCCCTCGGCAGTGTTTGGCAAGCGCTCCGGGTGTATTTCTGCCATGAAAAGCTCTCAGTGAAAACCCATCTGCCTTGCAGATGCCGTTCGGAGTCGGCTTAAAACATGTAGGTCCCGTCCGGCCAATTTGTAGGGAAAATCAAGAGGAGCACGACGCAAATTGGAAGAGAAGCTCGGCCTTAGATCTCTTCGGAGGTTATCGCGCCTTACATTTATTTTATTTTTTTTTTTTATATCCAATATTTTACTTTTGGCAACTCTGTTCGATCGTCATCGTGTCGTGATCACGGTCGTTAAAAAACGAGCAAAGATGGTGGTCATTGTAAACTTTACCAAGTAGCGCAACTAACAGCTGATCGCTCAAAATTTGCACACACAAACAAACATCACTAATGGCCATATTACGGAAATCTTAGGGAAATTGAAGTTAAATTTTTAAACAGGCATAAAATGTTATAATTTGTAATATATAGCATCTAGGACACCTTAATTGCAGTAATTGAAAGAAAATGTTTGCTTATACTCAAGTATTTAATTATTTTTTCTAAATTTATCTTTAATATTGATGCAATGATTGAAGTTATATTAATCCAATGCAACTCTGCTCTTCCTACTGTTCTTCATTCCACTCTATTTGAGTGTCTCTTTCACTGCATTCGAGTGCCTTTCACTCTATTCGGAACATAACCTCAATTTAAGCTGCCAAACTATGTAGTAAACAATGATGGTGGTCCGCAAACTCTTTGCAAAAGAGTATTGTTAGAGTGCTCCAACACGAAGAAAATGGAACACGTAATCCAACAAAATAGTGTCTTGTACACTATGTCCGACAATTTTTGCAGGGAAGTCCTCAAGAATGAAGGTAACTTCGCTTTGTTTTTGTATGCAACAAACGTAGAAGTTAGGCTAAATGTTGCATACTTTTTGTTGCAAACTTTTCTGCGTACTTGATTTTGTTTTACAGATTTTTGGCGATGGAGCAGAGCAGAGATCTGCAATGAGTAGTTGTAAACTGAACGCTGAACGCGACATAGGCAAAGTCACAATAAAATATGATTTTAAATTAGTTAACACTCGAATAGAAGAACTTGACTGTTCAAAGTTTACTTCGAAGAAACCTTGTAATGTTTATGCATTAAAAGAAATGGATATGATGATAAACGTTACAAATAACTAAGTAAAGGTTACATAACTAATTTAAACATTATTTTACCCTACTAAAAATTTAAAAAAATTCATATTTAAATTAAATTTAAGAAAAAAGTTTTTCTAAGAACAAGCTTCTATTACTTGTTAATAAAACGAACTAAAAAGTAAAAAATAAAATTAAAGAAAAACAAGTAAGGAAGGCTAAGTTCGGGTGTAACCGAACATTACATACTCAGTTGAGAGCTATGGAGACAAAATAAGGGAAAATCACCATGTAGGAAAATGAACCTAGGGTAACCCTGGAATGTGTTGTTTGTACGATATGGGTATCAAATGAAAGGTGTTAATGAATATTTTAAAAGGGCGTGGGCCTTAGTTCTATAGGTGGACGCCTTTTCGAGATATCGCCTTAAGGGTGGACCAGGGGTGACTCTAGAATTTGTTTGTACGATATGGGTATGAAAACAAAGGTGTTAATGAGTTTTTTAAAAGGGCGTTGGTCTCAGTTCTATAGGTGGACGCCTTTTCGAGATATCGCCATAAAGGTGGACCAGGGGTGACTCTAGAATTTGTTTGTACGATATGGGTATCAAATGAAAGGTGTTATTGAGTATTTTAAAAGGGAGTGGGCCTTAGTTCTATAGGCGGGCGGCTTTTCGAGATATCGCCATAAAGGTGGACCAGGGGTGACTCTAGAATTTGTTTGTACGACATGGGTATCAAATGAAAGGTGTTAATGAGTATTTTAAAAGGGAGTGGGCCTTAGCTCTATGGGTGGGCGCCTTTTCGAGATATTGCCATAAAGGTGGACCAGGGGTGACTCTAGAATTTGTTTGTACGATATGGGTATCAAATGAAAGGTGTTAATGGGTATTTTAAAATGGAGTGGGCCTTAGTTTTATAGGTGGACGCCTTTTCGATATATCGCCATAAAGGGATGACTCTAGAATGCATTTATACAATATGGGTATCAACCGATATATCGCCATAATGCGTTTGTACATTATGAGTATCAAACGAAAGGTGATAATGAGCATTTTAAAAGGGAGTGGGCCTTAGTTCTATAGGTGGACGCCTTTTCGATATATCGCCATAAAGGTGGACCAGGGGTGACTCTATAATGTGTTTTTAAAATATGGGTGTCAAATTAAAGGTATTAATAAGAATTTTAAAAGGAAGTTGTGAAGGCGTTTTCGAGATTTCGACCAAAATGTGGACCAGGGTGACCCAGAACATCATTTGTCGGGTACCGTTAATTTATTTATATATGTAATACTACGAACAGTATTCCTGCCATGATTCCAAGGGCTTTAGATTTTGCCCTGCAGAACTTTTTCATTTTCTTCTACTTAATATGGTAGGTGTCACACCCATTTTACAAAGTTTTTTTCTAAAGTTATATTTTGCGTCAATAAACCAATGCAATTACCATGTTTCATCCCTTTTTTCGTATTTGGTATAGAATTATAGCATTTTTTTCATTTTTCGTAATTTTTGATATCGGAAAAGTGGGCGTGGTCATAGTCGGATTACGATAATTTTTTATACGAATACAAAGTGTGTCCAGATAATTATGTGAATTGAGTTTAGTAAAGATATATCGATTTTTGCTCAAGTTATCGTGTTAACGGCCGAGCGGAAGGACAGACGATCTACTGTGTATAAAAACTGGGCGTGGTTTGAACCGATTTCGCCCTTTTTCACAGAAATAAGTTATCGTCTAGAATCTAAGCGCCTACCAAATTTCACAAGGATTGGTAAATATTTGTTCGACTTATGGCATTAAATGTATCCTAGACAAATCAAATGAAAAAGGGCGGAGCCACGTCCATTTTGAAATTTTCTTTTATTTTTGTATTTTGTTGCACCATATCATTACTGGAGTTGAATGTTGACATAATTTACTTATATACTGTAAAGATATTAACTTTTCTTTTGAAATTTGAATTTAAAAAAAATTTTTTTTTAAAAAGTGGGCGTGGTCGTTATCCGATTTTGCTAATTTTTATTAAGCAGACATATAGTAATAAGAGTAACGTTCCTGCCAAATTTCATCATGATATCTTCAACGACTGCCAAATAACAGCTTGCAAAACTTCTTAATTACCTTCTTTTAAAAGTGGGCGGTGCCACGCCCATTGTCCAAAATTTTAATAGTTTTCTATTCTGCGTCATAAGTTCAACTCACCTACCAAGTTTCATCGCTTAATCCGTATTTGGTAATGACTTATCGCACTTTTTCGATGTTTCGAAATTTTCGATATCGAAAAAGTGGGCGTGGTTATTGTCCGCTATCGTTCATTTTAAATAGCGATCTGAGATGAGTGCCCAGGAACCTGCATATCAAATTTCATCAAGATACCTCAAAATTTACTCAAGTTGTCGTGTTAACGGACAGACGGACGGACGGACAGACGGACGGACGGACATGGCTCAATCGAATTTTTTTTTCGATACTGATGATTTTGATATAAGGAAATCTATATCTATCTCGATTCCTTTATACCTGTACAACCAACCGTTATCCAATCAAAGTTAATATATTCTCTCTCTCTCAACTGAGTATAATAACTTTTTCAAAAATAAGCTTTTATTATTGGTTAGTAAAATTAACTAAAAAGTAAAAAATAAATTGACTGTAAAGAAATATAACACTTTATAAGTTCATTGTAACCTTTAACGATAATTAGGATTCTTCGTCTGCGACAAAAAATTCCATATTGTACATAATTATACATTTTTACCAGTAAATCTTTACACCTAAATTATTAAATCTTACAGTTTATATCACAGTCCTAATTGTTCTAATAAATGCGAAAAATTTTTTTGTACTTGAGCCTCAAAAAAAAATTACTTTTTGTATTTTTTTTTTAGGATTGAAATGTATTCAATTCTTTTGCTGTCGAGGAAAGGAATTGATTACTTTCCTCAAACACGTAGTAGGGAATTGGCGGTAATTGAATACCTAAAGTAATCATTACTACCCAGTTATGCTTTTCAAATATATATTACGAGCCGGACCCGTGCGCATCTAGCCCAACCAATCTCTCAAAAATCAGCCGTTCTATAAACCAATTAACTGCCATCTAGCGTATGATAGCAACTTCCAGTAATGCAGTTCAAATATTCACAATAGTGCCATAGTAAAAATAGATTTCATGTGTGCTCACAATCGTTTACTTTTAACAAATTATTTTAATAAAATATAGCTAAACAAAAGCACTACGACCAAAAGCTCGCTAATACCCGAATCCCCATCTTTACAAACAAAACTTTATTTATAGATTTGGATTCCAAATAAGAGCGAAAAAGGGACCCGTACATAAATACAGCAATTAGAAATAATATATATAATGACTTTATGCAAGTTTAAAAAACCCCACCAGATTATGCGGTTCGTCGCATAGGTATACTTATGTAATCGCTAATAGCTTTTATGCATGTCGTAATCTATTTAAATTGGTCTTTTTCGCTAATTTCATTATTTTTCAATTGGTATTGTCCGCAGGCCCTACCCGAAAAGAAATTAGAAGTCGTGCTAAATTTGAATAAATATTTGTATTTGTTGAAATATGTAGGCTTCGTGTAGACTCCACCTGCACCGAAATAGAACATGTGAATGGAGTTATTGGACCGTTTATAAGGATCACATCCAGCCCCTCATGTTCATTTCCTAGCAAATACAAAAGCTGCAAGCCGAGCTCTAATGTGATTGGACGAACATTCTTTTCTATGTTTTCCTTTTTAAAGCTGTATTCCAGAATTTTAGAACATCTGTTTTTAGGTATAGGGAAAGAATTGCCGCTCCACGAACCGCCTTTAGAACATTAGTTATTTTCGCATAGGCGGCGACGGAAGAGAAATACTCTGCGACCAAGAACTTTTTCTATAATAAACTTGAAAATAAAATAAGTGACATGACATCCATGTCCGTGCTTAACTCAATGCACAGCTCCGTTAATGAAACACTAGGGCTCGAACGACCACCATTATGTATCTGTAGTATGGTACACTATGCCCAACTATGACGACGACGTTAGAATCATTATAAAGCTGCAGACATTGGTGCTTTATCGGTAACCGTATCGGTAACCTTATAACAGCTGATTCGACCAACCTTATGGGAATCAATGCAATCGATTATTGGTGCCGCTAAGGTCGTAACCGTATCGTAGCCAACCAATTGGTTTTTGGTTTACCGTCGTAACGATAAGCAGCTGATTACGTTAGGGATACGAATACAGCGATACGACATACGACACCAATGACCCCCGCTTAAATGTTTACAGGTAAACCTGACAACGGTTAGAACAACTCTTACCACAAAAACATCGAACTTACTTATGGCGCGTTGCTTTGCTTTGGAGTTTGGCAGGCGTGAATCACGACGGAGTCAGGAACACAGGAAATCAGCTGACTAGTACTTTACAATATGATGGTAAGGGTCAATTAATGGTGACTTATAACCATGAAACCATAACAAGATAAAACAGCTGATCGAACCTATCTTTATGGAAAGCAATGAAATCGATTAATGGTGGGAGAGTCAAATAAACTGGGCTATAGGGTCGTTCAAGCTGTACAGGTCTCCGGGACCGGATGGAATTATTCCTGCGCAACTTCAAAAGTCTTTGGGGATTTCCTGCCGCTGGTTGGCCATCATCTATACTAACTGCCTCAGGCTTAACTATATCCCGAAGTCTTGGCACACGGTTAGGGTTATTTTCATTCCGGAGGCCGGCAGAAGCTCTCATGTATCACCTAAGGATTTCAGGCCAATCAGTCTCTCGTCGTTTCTTCTTAAGACGTTTGAGCGGTTCATTGAACTGTACCTACGGCAAAGGATACATCGGGGGTTACTGTCGGCTTCACAGCATGCTTACTGCTAGGGCAGATCGACGGAAACGGCTCTCCATTCGATTGTAAAGCAAATAGATGGGTCCCTAGAACACAAAGAGTATGCTCTGGGTGCCTTTCTAGACATCGAGGGGGCTTTTAACAATGTCTTACCGGGGGCAATCGAAAGAGCTCTGGTGGGTTTAGGAGTCGAGGCGGCTCTGGTTGAATTTATTAGCAAACTTCTATGCGGCAGAATTGTCGCAGCGGAGTGGGGAGGGGCCATAATTAAGAGGAAGGTGTGCAGGGGTACGCCACAGGGGGGTGTCCTATCTCCTCTCCTCTGGGTTGTGGTAGTCAACGAGCTTATTGTGGAGCTGGAAGCCAATGGTTGTCGGGTGGTTGCCTATGCAGATGACCTCGCTATCCTAGTCAGAGGCAAATTTCTGGGCACCGTGCGCGATGTTCTGCAGGGCTACCTGGATACTGTGGCTAGGTGGGCTGAATCATGTGGATTGGCGATCAACCCGGGAAAACGGAATTGGTTCTTTTCACAAGGAGATATAAGATGCCCGATTTCAGAACTCCCTCGATTGGAGGGGTACCGTTGGTACTTTCTGATAGGGTTAAATATTTGGGGATTGTTTTGGACAAGAAACTGTCCTGGAGACCCAATGTGGAAGATCGGGCCAGGAAGGCCGCCATTGCCTTGTACTGCTGCAGAGGGGCTATCGGAAAGAGATGGGGACTCTCGCCAAGAGTAGTACACTGGCTTTATGAGATGGTGGTCAAACCGATTCTGCTATATTGGGTGCTAGTCTGATGGAAAGCACTGGACACGGCGAACACCTCCAAAATGTTAGTGTCAGTGCAACGGACGGCGCTGATCGGTATCAGTGGCGCTCTTAGAACAACACCTACCTTGGCACTGAACGTCGTGCTGAACATATACCCAGTAGATATTGCGGGAAAGGCGGCCGCGGCAAGGTCGTTGGTCAAGCTTCGTGATATGGGATATGCACTTTCTGACCGCGGACACTCTAGCCCTCTTGTCAAGAGCTAAATTTAAGCCGCAAGTTTAAGTTGGCTGATCACTGCAGTGTATTCCAAGCGGAAGTTGCTGCAATTAAGGATGCGGTGGATGGAATGCTCTCCAGTGCTACTACGGTTAGGGAATTTAACATCTACTCTGATAGCCAAGCGGCTATCAAGACCTTGAGCTCAACTACAGTGCGATCGAGGGTGGTCCGGGAGTGCCTGACCTCGCTTGCGATTGCATCGAATTATTTTACAATTAAGATTATCTGGGTACCGGGCCATAGTGATATCCCGGGTAACTGTCAAGCGGATCTCTTAGCCCCTGAACCGGATGAAGATGGCTGTAGGGATTTCGGGATCATTCTGGCCACCTGTGGATTGCTCCTCCATAGCTGGGCCTCGAGTCAGCTCAGCAAACGTTGGGCGGACACCACGTCTTGCAGGGTAGCAAGATCTTTCTGGCCGCAAGTGGATGGCAGGAGGTCTGCTGAAATAATTGGGTTCACTAAGGCTCACCTATCAATTGTCATTGGGGTTTTGACAGGGCATTGTCCCATGGGTATCCATGCGGCACGTCTCAATATGCTGGAAACTCCATCCTGCTGCAGCTGTATGGAGGAGGATGAGGTGGAATCACCAAATCACTTTATGCTTGATTGCCCAGCTTTTGCCAGAACTAGTCGAAAGTACTTTGGTTGCGACTCACTTGGATCTCCCGAGGATTTATCCAAAGTTGAGATCGGTATCATTCGGTGCTTTATCGTTGCTACCTAACGATTCTCTAGGTAGCTAGATTTAAGTCACCGTTATTTTTGGTGTATGTGGTATCACACGAAGGTCCGTGTTGTCCAAGTGAGCTATCCTTATCAGGGCAGCTACCACCTAACCTATCCTATCCTATCCTAAGGGTGCCATACCATAACGCTAACGCCACAACCATATCATGGCCAACCAATTGGTTTTTGGTTTCTGGCCATATCCAGAATGAATTTAATAACTTTTTGTAAATTTTATTCATAGTTTTGCATACGTTATGACTAAGAGACTTATTTTTTGTGGAACATGTCTATAATTTTTTGCGTTTTCTTCATTTTTATGAAATTTTCACGATTTTTAGGTTAAGCCGCCATTAGTCAATCACATTGGAGATGGTTATGGATATGGGTATGGTTGCGATTATGACGTTAGGATTAAGGAAGTTTAATTGGCCCTTAACATTGCTTTGAACTGGCCTATTAGCGGAGTCATTGGTGCCGTTTGTCGTATCGCTGTAGTCGTGTCCGTAGCGTAATCAGCTGTTTATCGTTACGACGGTAAACCAAAAACCAATTGATTGGCTACGATACGGTTACAACTTTAGCGGCACCAATAATCGATTGCATTGATTCCCATAAGGTTGGCCGAATCAAGCTGGAGACATTGGTGCTTTATCGGTAACCGTATCGGTAACCTTTTAACAGCTGATTCGACCAACCTTATGAGAATCAATGCAATCGATTATTGGTGCCGCTAAAGTCGTAACCGTATCGTAGCCAACCAATTGGGTTTTGGTTTACCGTCGTAACGATAAACAGCTGATTACGGTAGGGATACAGATACAGCGATACGACATACGGCACCAATGACTCCAGCTTCAGCTGTTATAAGGTTACCGATACGGTTACCGATAAAGCACCAATGTTTGCAACTTATATGAAAAAGTTCACTCTGACTTGGTTATTAAAGCCGTTTTCATACAAGCCGTTTTCATACAACGCTGCCAGGTTGGTTCGTTTTACAGCGCCATAACATACCCTACAAGAAACGCTGATAGTTTTACTAATACTCTCACACTTGTATTGACAATGCTGATCCTGCGATGACGTAAACATTGATACTCAAATTTATGTATGTTCCTTTGTTCGCTCACGCATCTCCGCATGTTCCCAACGACAGCCTATAATCATGAAAAAGGACTAAAACTGGGAAAGCTTCGGACACCTGGTACAGAACAAAAGAACATACAGCAGATACCATTATGCATGTGAGACAGATACATAATTCTCAACGGAATTTTATGTATGCGAGAACAGCTTATCCGATTTAATCATGTTGTCACTACTGACTGTCATATGACAATCAAATGATTATCACGGTTGTTTTGTTATTTTTTAAATTCCGCCATTTTCAACCGACGAAAACCATATAAAAAATAAGTTTAAAAAATGAAAAAGAGAGCATTTCAAAGCTCTATGCTAAAAGAAAAAAATCGAAAATAATATTAAAAAATACCAAAAGCTGTCGGAATGTGTGGGGCGCACTCAAAAAATTTATACGCGAAAAATAATAGTGGTTAGTGGTGATTCATTTTTAAATGTGTTTCCGCATGAGGAAAGCGCTCTTCTGTTGTTTTGTATTTTCTGAATTTAAATTGAACATTCTGAACTCGAATTCTTATAAAACCATTTATTTTAAACAAATCAAAAACACGTATGCTTTTATCACGTACAAAATTAAAAATGTAATGAAATAAAGTAAATAAAAAGCAAAAAGCATTGTTTAATTTTTGCCGGAATATAACAATGGTCATTTATGATAGTATAACAGTCAAACCTGATATCTACAGTAAACTATCATTTATGACACTTTTTGATAGTTAGAGTGTCAGCACTGATCCAGGAAAATGAATGAGAGTGAGCAGTACGGCTATATACTTAATCAGTAGGCCATGTTGGTGTATAAGAAGGAGACAAAAACTCACACGTACACAGTTGTTTACATCACATTTGCGCAAGTCCCCTTAGGTTCGTGATAGAAAGTTTGTATGAGGCGCTGATCGTTAGGTTGACATTGCTGATAATCAGATGATAGTCATGTGATAGTCAGTATTCTTGTAGGGTAGATAAGATGTAAAATCAAACACAGCTATTGCTATCCCTACAAGAATACTGACTATCACATGACTATCATCTGATTATCAGCAATGTCAACCTAACGATCAGCGCCTCATACAAACTTTCTATCACGAACTTAAGGGGACTTGCGCAAATGTGATGTAAACAACTGTGTACGTGTGAGTTTTTGTCTCCTTCTTATACACCAACATGGCCTACTGATTAAGTATATAGCCGTACTGCTCACTCTCATTCATTTTCCTGGATCAGTGCTGACACTCTAACTATCAAAAAGTGTCATAAATGATAGTTTACTGTAGATATCAGGTTTGACTGTTATACTATCATAAATGACCATTGTTATATTCCGGCAAAAATTAAACAATGCTTTTTGCTTTTTATTTACTTTATTTCATTACATTTTTAATTTTGTACGTGATAAAAGCATACGTGTTTTTGATTTGTTTAAAATAAATGGTTTTATAAGAATTCGAGTTCAGAATGTTCAATTTAAATTCAGAAAATAACAAAACAACAGAAGAGCGCTTTCCTCATGCGGAAACACATTTAAAAATGAATCACCACTAACCACTATTATTTTTCGCGTATAAATTTTTTGAGTGCGCCCCACACATTCCGACAGCTTTTGGTATTTTTTAATATTATTTTCAATTTTTTTTCTTTTAGCATAGAGCTTTGAAATGCTCTCTTTTTTATTTTTTAAACTTATTTTTTATATGGTTTTCGTCGGAATTTAAAAAATAACAAAACAACCGTGATAATCATTTGATTGTCATATGACAGTCAGTAGTGACAACATGATTAAATCGGATAAGCTGTTCTCGCATACATAAAATTCCGTTGAGAATTATGTATCTGTCTCACATGCATAATGGTATCTGCTGTGTGTTCTTTTGTTCTGTACCAGATGTCCGAAGCTTTCCCAGTTTGAGTCCTTTTTCATGATTATAGGCTGTCGTTGGGAACATGCGGACATGCGTGAGCGAACAAAGGAACATACATAAATTTGAGTATCAATGTTTACGTCATCGCAGGATCAGCATTGTCAATTACAAGTGTGAGAGTAAAACTATCAGCGTTTCTTGTAGGGTACATATACGTTTACGCTTAAACTTTATATGGACTGCTAAACGTTAAACTTTATCTACCCTGCAAAAATCGTTGGACCATGTGGTCCACTGGAGTACTTACCATTCTACTCCACTGTAATGCAGCGATGGACCAACTCATTTTTCTACACGAGCATGTTGTAAGCCGATCATTGCTCGTTTTTAACGATTGTAATCACTACACGATGTTTATTGGATTGTGGGTACTCCATGGATTACTCTGATGTAATGCGGAGCTGGAGTATATGGTCCAGTCCTAGGACATCGCAATGTTAATTGAACCATATTTTTTGTATGAATTGTGGTCAATTTTGGAGTACTCGGTTGCTCCAAAGCGATTACTCCATACATTCATGCATGGAGTACTCGCGATTTTTGCAGGGTACTCTTCTGGAATTGCTGCGCAGAAAATTAGTACCCTTCAAAAAACGCGAGTACTCCATAAATAATGTAAGGAATACTCCTTTGGGAGTATAGGAGTATTCCAAAACTAATCTGTATTCATACAAAAAATGTGCTCCAATTAACATTGCGATGTACTAGGAGAAGAGTAGGTGATCCCACTCTCGGTTTGTTTGTGAGTATTCCATAGAGTACATACGTGAGAGTACTTTCCAAAGTACTTTCACTGTAGTACGCCATGGAGCACCCACAGAGGATCATATGCCAAAGTACTAAAGAGGAATTGTGTCGGAAAGAATTATCGGAGTGAATTTAATTTAAAATGAAGGTAAATGAAGAGGGGCAATACAACTTTTATATTTTTTACTACGAACATTCTTATGTTATTTAGCATTTGCGTGAATAAAGAAACTAATATTTCTCTATACTATAGTACGTATACATAAAACCAGTGCGCGGTTGCATTTCATCAGAGTTGCCATAGTAAAATTTTATTATCAGTTATTTGTATGCAATATTTTACTTTTGGCAACTCTGTTCGATGGTCATCGTGTCGTGATCACTGTCGTTAAAAAACGAGCAATGATCGGCTGATGGTGGTCCGCAAACGCAATGCAAAGGAGTATTGTTAGAGTACTCCAACATGAAGAAAATGGAACACGTAATCCAACAATTTTTGCAGGGTACTCCTAACGCATTATAATCAAATCCAACAGAAATATATGTCTATGTTTCACCTCTACACTACCTCTATGTATTACGTCTACAAATGGTGTTTGTCCACTATTGACAGCAACCGATTCAGATATAGGTTATACACAGCCATACAACAGCTGTACCACAGCGGGTTAGGGGGTCAGAATATACCCGCGGTAGGTATGCCTGTGGTAAGAGGTGACTAAAATACTAGATTCAAGGGGATATGTAGCGCAACCCTTCAGGTTGCCAGCATAATATATAGCTGCCCCGAACCCAATTGTCAACCCATCTATCCGCGGCGAATCCTGTTTCACTAACAGACGAGGCTCTGACGACTCCAAGCTCCTCATGGAACTTGGGGGTGGTGAGGGAGGTATGGACTGAAGGTTTAATGTGACCACATAAATCGTTCCCGAGATGGTGGGGCTAGCACCTTAATGGTGCTGTGTTCCCGGAGCGTACCGGATCTGTGTCCGGAAAAAGATCATCACATCGATAACACTTCCCAAAGCCTTCGGGGAGCAACGTTATCGCTACAACAACAACAACAATAACAGCGGTTTGTGTCTCCCCTTTTCGGTACAACATTTTCTGTAGCAAGTTGCCGCTAGATGGGTCTCTTATCTAAGTGAGGATAAGCGTTTTTTACGCGCAAACGTAGACGTATATACGTGTAAAAACAAAACCCGGTCATACATTGAACTCATAAGTAAGGCGAAGCAACGCAACGAAGCGATCTATGTACGGCATACGCGTATATATATGTGAATTTATATAATATATTATAAAATAGAGGCTCCGCGCGACCACACCGTCAGCCGAGTTTTAAAATTAACAATTATGAAATTTCCGAATCTATTATTTTCTCCAATGACACTTGACAGCTAAACTCATTGAATCGATCTAAAAAGTGTGGCAGCACCTAAGCTAACAGCTGCATATTTTTGGCGCGTTTGTCGATTGGCTTCGCGATTTTTGGGCTTTCGTTCCGCAAATTTCTTACCAAAATATATATTTTTTTTGTTACAAATCGATGATAATAAAGTTGTGGATTTAAAAATAAAGAAAAAGTGTAAAATTTAAAAAATAGGAGTAATGCGCGCTGACAAAAAACAAAGCCGAGAATCGCGTCGCCGTGTCACAGGCAATGGTGATGCCGCATTTGGCAGGCCGGTGGGAGAGATAAGTAAAACGGCGGATAGCAACAAAAATATCTCGAAAGAGAAAAGTAAAATTAACTCATGTGTTAAGCTTACTAGACGCCGGCAAAATAGTGAACCACAGATGATAACGCCTACAGCAGCACCAACACCATTGGAAAGGGACGGAGGAGAGAAAAAAAATACGTCGATTAGTATTGGTTGCAAAGATGACATTGGTTCAATCAATAAACTTTCTTTATCGACTCCACGCCGTAAGCTATTTGCCTTAACAATTTGTAGTTATCTTTCTGATGTTTGTTTTGGGTTTTAAGGAAAACGTGACCTACTGGCCGAATTGTATTCGGATTTAAGCCCAAAATACATTGGATTTACAACACCGCCAACCGGAACTGGTGCTGCAAATAACGGTAGCGAAAGTGATGGGGGACTTCAAACAAGAAGTACACGGCGCCGCAAATTGCTTATACATACTGCAAGTCCAGATATAGGCGGTAGCGATAGTGAGCTTTTGACTGATGCAACGACTACGTTACTAGGACGTGTGAGGCGTACACGTAACCAGGCAGTAACACCTCCACCGACTACATTAGCTGTAGCAAGTAAAAACTTTTTGAATCCTATTGAGAAATTACTTGTGCGAAATGGTTCTGCGGTACTCTGTGAAGATACAGACAAAAAATTAGCTAACGATTTAGATAGTCTACCGACAATGTCAATGATTGGTAATATCGAGTGTGAAAGCGAATTAGAAAAATTAAAAGGTGATTCACAAAATGAAGACTGCACTAGAGCTGATATTGAGTGTATAAACACGGATAATGTGACGCAGGTAGAACAAAAACAGGAACATATGCAAAGCATTATTGCCGGGGGAAATAAAACAGATTTATCTTTTGACAATGGGGTATCTCAAATTGCCTTCAAAGTAAAAAATGAAATAACGACTGACGAAGAAAATGGGATCTGCCAGGCCGATTTGGTAAAAGTAAGCAAAAACGATGACACGAGTACTGAAGTTTTTAAAGCGCATGCAAATGAATTGCATGCTACAGATAATGTTGCAAATCCATGTGCAATTATGAAAACCGAAGCAGATAGTTTCGAAAAGATTGTGGTATGTAATTCAGAAAGCATTGACGAAAGCCGTATTGATCTAGACAATAGCGGGCCTATACAATTTGATACTGAAGAAGGTGAAAGTGGTGAATCGTTGATCTTAAATAATGCCGCCGGACTAAGCGTAAAATCACCCTCAGCCGCAAGTTTAGACAGTGCCAAAGGCTCTTCCATTATAACTGGAAATACGACTTGGAATTCGTTTGCAACAGGTGATCTCTTTTGGGGGCAAATATACACTTACTGTTATTGGCCATGCATAGTTTGTCCTGATCCAGATGGCAAGACTATAAATACAGAGCGAAAAAATGGTGAGGAATATATATTGGTACATGTACGATTTTTCGCCGATAGTGGACGAAGAAATTGGGTTAAGCGTGAAAACCTCATACCCTTCACCGATCTAGAACACTATAAGCAACATATGCGAACAATTCGCAAAAAGTATGGCAAGAAGAGTTACAAATATAAGCAGCTTTTACCAGTTCAAAAGAAAGTAGGAATATGGCGTGAAGCGATTAAGGAAGCATATAAGGTAGCGGAACTTTTACACGAGGAAAGACTACCAAAGTTCTTTGAAATGTACGAGCACAAGAAGTAAGTGAATTTTTTATTATTTTTTTTTTTTATGTTACAAATTCCAAGCAACTGCGTCGTATATTATCTTTATTTAGTGACAAGAAAAATATTTGTGATTTTTATTTTTATTTTGTGGTTTCTACTAATATACATATATTTTATATTAATTGCCTGTCATTTTAAGAGTCCTCCTTAAGTTACAACGCGTACAACGAAAACTGAGCGTAGACAACAGGACTAGCTCGTCCACTTTCCGAAACGACACTATGGAAAATTTGAAGGTGAAAAATCCATTGACTGCAGTTAAACGTGATCGTTCTGCCTCGCCATACAGTCCGGCATATTCTCCACTAAAATCTTTATCAAGCATCAAGCGGAGAAAATTAACGGACGCTGAAATGACACAAAACCCACAAACAATACAGTCGGAGAGCACTTGCGCCGTTAATCCAGAACAGGCTGATGCATCTAAAAACGCTAGTAGTCAATCACAAACAAATGAGGGGGGAGAAGCAAATACATCGAACTCATTTACATCATTACACGAATCGGATCTTAAAAATAACGATGAATACAGAAAATTCTATACGGCAATGAGAGAATTTGTATTGGAAGACAACAAAGATGATAGTTTGGAGAAAAGTTTAACTGTAGCAGTGCGTAACATTTGGGCACTGAAACAAATTAATCGGCAACAAATGCAGCGACGTTTATTGCTAGCGCAGAATGAGACGGAACTGCTCGGTTCTACCCTTATCGACAGCGCCAATAGCAATTTTGAAGGTATTACAGTTAAGCGTCTTTCAAATCGTTTAAAAACTTTAAAATATAGGCATAGTTTACCAGCGAAAATTAAGGATACATCATCCATTGAACACAGAACAAATATTCAGCAAACCAGAAGCAGAGTAACTTCTGCAGCGGCCAACAAACCGAAACCCCCACTTAATCGACCTATAGAAGAAGTTATTGACGACATATTCAATTTAGATAACAAATATTTGTTTCGTGGCTTGGCACGTGATCCTGTTTGTAAATATTGTCTACGTCCTGGTGGAGCATTATATAAATGTGCCAAAGGTTGTCAAGCATGGATGCACGAAGATTGTATTGGTAAAACGCCAGATATTTTGCCAAAGAAGAAATGGCCTGCACGTCGGAAATCGAGCAGTAGTAACAGTAGCCACACAAGGCGTGACTCATTAGCAAAATGGCCTATTGATGATAAATCATCTTTGTTGCCGACCAATGAAAGTCAAAATATTCAAACAGGGAGTGACCGCGAATGTGATACACAATCATTGGCAGTTACACCGTATCATGTAACAGCAGACGCTGAAATTGATAATGAAATCGAAAAACCCTCTACGCCTACCACAGTGATTTGTGACAGTTGCGCCAAAGGTAAACCTCCGACATGTTCTGTATGCGGTAAAGATAATTTATCAACGGGTGAAGCACTTGTTGTTTGTAATATGATAAATTGCGGGAAAGCATTTCATCATGCATGTTGTCGTTATTGGCCACAGGCAAAATTTACAAAATCAAAAAATCAGATCGAAACATTTCGTTGTCCATCACATGTTTGTCACACATGTGTATCAGACGATCCTAAGGGAAAATTTCAACATTTAAGTAATGCAAAATTAACAAAATGTGTCAAATGCCCTGCCAGCTATCATATGGATTCGACTTGTATACCAGCTGGTTCACAAATACTTACAGCTGCACATATCATTTGTTCACGTCACAGCACAACTAACAAATCAGATGCTCATGTCAATGTTAATTGGTGCTTCATATGCGTTGGAGGTGGGCAAGTTATTTGCTGTGAAACATGTCCGACTGCTGTACATGCCAAGTGTTTAAATATTGCATTGGATCCGAGTGAGAGTTACATTTGTGAGGAATGTGAATCGGGGCGGCTGCCTTTATATGGGGAAATGGTGTGGGCCAAATTTACATCATTTCGTTGGTGGCCAGCAATTATCCTACCACCTACAGAAATACCGCAAAATATCAGACGAAGGCCCCATAATTCAAATGAATTCGTGGTACGTTTCTTTGGTACACATGATCATGGATGGATTTCTAGGCGACGCGTATACCTTTATTTAGAGGGTGATAGTTCGGAACCGCCAAGAATGAAATCAAGTAAGTTGTACAAGTATTTATAATATCAAACATGTTTACATGGACGTAGGGCATATTAACTGATATAGGGGTTACAGGGAAATAAGGGAGAAAGAGAAAGCAGAAGGCCCCCCAGCGGGTTCGGGGGTTAGAATATACCCGCGGTAGGTATGCCTGTCGTAAGAGGCGACTAAAACACCGGATTCAAGGGGTTTGTGTAGCGCAGCCCTTTCAGGTTGCCAGCGCAATACATAGCTTCTCCAAACCCAATTGTCAACCTCACCTATCCGTGGCGAATTCTGTTTCATTAATAGCCGAGTTTCTGGCGACCCCGAACTCCTCATGGATCTAGAGGGTGGAGGATGACCCAGAAGGCCGCATGTGGTCATAACAAATCGTTCCCGAGATGGTCGGGCTTGGTACCGGAACGTACCGGATCTGCGTCCGGCAAAGGACCATCAACTCGATAACACTCCCCAAGGCCTTCGAGAAGTGTCCTTATCTCTACAACAAGCCCGACCATCTCTGGAACGATTGGTTATGACCACATGCGGCCTTCTAGCCTCTAACACCCCTCTCATTATGGTCCACCCCTGTTGAAACTGCAAGTTTCCTTGGACTCCCGTTAGAGGATATTGATGACAATTTATGATCGGTCGCACCTATTCAATGGGGAGAAGCACTGCTACAACAACAACAAGTACAAAAAATACTAACCCAGCAAACACAGTTTCTAACGTTAGAGAAATATTGTAATTTTACATTAGAATTCTAATGTAGTTCTCTAATGCAATTCGAATCAAAAACTAGGTTAGAGAATTAGGTTAGAATTCGACTGTGAAACGATTCGAATAACACCAGAAATGCGATTTTATGATTATTGTCACAGTTATCGATTATTTGCACGACATGATCACTCATTCTTAGTGTCATACAAACAAAATGAAAATGGTGGAAATATTAAAAGCTGCGACATAAGTTTTTTATTTATAATAATAAATACTAGTAAGTGAAAATGAATCAAAAAAGGTTAAAAAAAGGAAAGCGAGCAGATTATTGAAGGGCTACTTGAATGGCATGAAGAAAACGCTTCCTCATCCGTACCTCAAACCAACGCCGAGCTCAATCTTTAGGTACGTTTTTAATTTATTATAATAGAAAAAGCCTTTGAAATATGTTCATTCTTAATACATAGGATTATAACCAAATAAATGTATTTGATATAATGAAACAATGAAAATTTCGTTGATTTTAAATAATTGAATTTAATTGCGCATCACTTGAAAATTCTCATTAGAAACTCATTAGAATTTGACGTTAGAATTCCATTAGAATTCTAATCATTTTCTCGATATCGAAAACGAAGTCCCCTTTTTGTCGAGAATGCTATAATTCGCGACAGTTTCTCAAATCGTCCTCTAACCTAACTTAGAGAAATACATTAGAATTCGATTCGTCTTCTAATCGTTTTCTAACCTAAATGTTTGTTGGAAGGTGGCTCTGCAGATATGATTTTCAGTCGTTGTTGTAGCGATAAACACACTCCCCGAGGGTTTTATTACCATTATAAAGAGAAATATTTGTAATAATAGTCGTCATAATCGGTGAGTTAACACGCGCATTTTTTACAATACTTGATTTCAAGAAACTGAAATTAAGGGTCTTGTTATGTAACTCAATTCGAATGGAAAGACTATTTCAAGGCTGTCAAATTACATATATTTTTTTTAAATGCGAAAAAAAATTTGATCAGAATCGAGTTACTAAATAAGGCCCTAAATGAACTGCACGATAGAAGCTCTCTGCTGAGTATATTATGTCCGATTACAGCCGAACTTAGACATCATTTAATTTATTTATTTATTTATTAGTCTACAAATTTAACAATTAATCAGACTAAGTATAATTACGGATTACAGAATAAATTACAGACGCATACATAGTGAGCAAAATTATATTATAAAATATGTATATATATTATTAAATCAGTTGTCGGGATGGACTGTGATGCCGAGCAACGGAATTGATTATTAGTGCTGTCGGAATTGGCGTGATTTCGAGCAGCTGATGTACATATATTTAACACACAATGAGTAGGGCTGCGATACGTGGGAAGTTGGAAAGGACGTGATTCCAAGCCACCCGCCCACCGTAACTATTGATTATTAGTGCTGTCGGAATGGACGTGATTTCGAGCAGCTGATGTATATTTAACACCCAATGAGTAGGGTTGCGATGCGTGGGAGGTTGGAAAGGACGTGATTCCAAGCCACCCGCCCAAAGTAACTGGAGCTGGTAACATATTTAGTTTAACATGTTAATTTTGAATAAGTTATGAGTTCAAAGCAGTGAGTATATATTTTTGTATACTGTAGAGTGTGTCACAAAAATCAATATTATTGCAGTGATTATTGAAATCTGCATGCATTTGAAAATTCGATCTACAGGTAATTAAATATAGCGGTTGGAAATACCGAGAGGGCCTAAAAGGGACACCAAGCAGAAATGGACTGTTTATCATCCCTCTTAATAGTTTTACCATGAATAAAACGCCAAGCATCTCCCTACGGCTCTGTAGTGACGGCAGCTGTAAAAGTTTTAACCGGATGCAGTAGGGCGGTAGATTCCTTGATGGATCCCAGGGCAAATGGTTTAAAGCAAACAGCAAAAATTGCTTTTGGACCGATTACAATTTTTCGCTATGAATCTGATAACGCGGGTTCCAGATAATGGAAGCATATTCCAATATAGGCCTTACTAACGATAAAAAGGAGTTTTATTGACATAGGGGTCATTGAATTCCTTTGACCATCTTTTTATGGAAGCCAAAGTGCCTCTAGCCCTATTCACACGCGATTGATATGTAATTTGAAGTCCAGTTTAGGGTCCATCATAACGCCAAGATCAGTAAAGTTTGTGACTTGCTTAATGATATAATCGCCTATCAAGTACTGATGGGATTTAAAAGATTTCCTCGTAAAACACATAAACTTGCATTTCGGTAAGTTTAGTGACATGACGTTCACATCACACCACTCAACTAGGTTATTCAAATCCGATTGAAGAAGTGCCCTATCTTCAGGTGAGCGAATGGGCATAACCAGTTTGACATCATCAGCGTACATCACGGGATGCAGTGCTTCAAAACATTTGGGAGGTCATTAATGAAGAGCAGGAACAACACTGGACCAAGGTGACTGCCCTGGGGAACTCCAGAAGATACCTTGATGAATTCAGACAAGCAATTGTTAAACACAACGGTTTGCTTTTTTCCTTCCAAGTACGAAGAAACCCAAGAGAGAAGCTGTGATGGGAAATCCATTCGATCGAGTTTTAGTAGGAGTAAGGAATGGGAAACTTTATCAAACGCCTTACTGAAATCAGTATAAATGACATCAGCTTCGCATTTCGTCCTAAAGTTATTGGATACAAGGGTTGTAAACTTCAGCAAGTTAGTCACAGGGACTTACCCTTGCAAAAGCCATGTTACGACAGGTCCACTGCTGAAGATACTGTAAAAGCCAGATGCTTTGTGACAATTGATTCAAATAGTTTTGGAATAGCACAAAGTTTGGCTATTCCCCTATAGTTTGTGACACAAGATCTACTCCCACTTTTATAAAGTGGTATTATGAATGACTCCTCCCACTTCTTAGGGAATATCCCTTGCCTCAAAGAGGCATTAAATAAGCAGGTAAGGGGTTGACAAAGAAATTGAGCGCAAGTTCTTAGCACAACAGATGGTATTTCATCAGGTCCACTGGAGTAGGAAATTTTCAGACTTTCCAGATGCCTTAGTACCTCATCTGTATGAATATATGGGATACCTACTGAGTTAAGCGAAGGTAACATATAATGATAATCCACCAGAGGGGGGGTCAGGGATAGTCGAATAATTGGATTTAAAAAAGTCAGCAAACATATTTGCAATCTCGGAGTCGTTAATAGAAATCTGATCGTTATACTTCATTACAGAAGGAAATCCATTAATTTTTCTTTTGGAGTTGACGAAGGAATAAAATGATTTTGGATTGGAAGAGATCCTATGCTTAATCTTCATCAGATAATTCTTATAGCATCTTATCTGTAGCCTGTTGTACTTAAGGCGCAAGATAGAATATGCAGCATAATCACTATTAGAACCAGATAATTTTAAACGCTTTAAGAAGCGTGTTTTTTTGTTTTTTAGATAGCTAAGTGCTCTAGAGCTCCAAGCATAGGCCGGGAGGGGGGGGGGGGGGGGGGGGGGGGGGGGTGCTGAAGAGGTTTTGGAAAAAGGCACACTTTTGAGAAATATTGCATGTAAAACGTTGGTGAAATGAATGGAGCTCGCTTCAATATCTCCGTAGTACGTAGTTATTTTAGAGACTTCATCGATTAGTAAAGACCAATTGGCCTTCCGGCGACAAGACGCATTCGGATCAGTAGTATTCCGCACCGGTAAACTGAGACAATCCAGGTATATTGAAAGTGCTGGATGATAAGCATCCTCAGGCAACACCACTGGATCACATCGAGTTACAGAACAATTCGATGTGTCGTCAGAAAATATTAAATCAAGATATTTGCCAAATTGATTATGAATTCTGTTAAGTTGATAAAGACCAACGTCTGCAAGGTCATTTAAAAACTCGTAGAATACAACATTAGAAGCAGTGGGAACTAGCATTCCGTCAAAAAAATTCCACGACACAAAGGGCAGATTGAAGTCGCCAGCCACTAAGACAGAATCAACAGACCTAGAAATAGCAAATATAAACTTTAATATTTATTAATAGGGAAGAGTGTTTTAGGTATATAGAAATATCTGACTGAGGCGGAATATAAGACGCTACAAAATATTTATAAGTAGATAAGAGTTTAACTCACACGCAGAGGATTTCAACATCAGCAGAATCATCGAAATACACTTCCTCAGCAGAGAACCTGGTATGTACGGCGATTAACACGCCTCCACCAACTCTGTTTTGTCGGTCTTTTCTAAAGATCTCATATGAGTCTGCTAATATCTCAGAGTTAAACACCGTTGGTTTCAACCATGTGTCTGTAAAAACCAAAACGTCATAACAGAAGTCATGACTTCGGAGAAAAAGATCCACTAGTTTAGTATTTAGACCCCTAACATTGTAAGGTAACCCTACAATAAGTGTTGCGTGACCATAAGGTCAAGCAATACGTATGGAACATTCACAGTGAGGGTTACCTCACATAATGTCAAAGTGAATGACGCCAGAATTTTACGCGCATTCAACTCGGGCAGTCTCTAAAATTTTCGCTAAGTAATATCGTGTACGCATAAAATATAAGAAATATAGCGGCTCACCTATAAATTTGTGTGACACAAATAAAACCAACATTATTGTAAAAGTTCGAGTGTTTTTATTTTAATTGCGGTGATAAAATATTTCAACAGTCGTGAAATACAGTGCGTGCATGCAAACGAGCGCATACCTGCATATCAATCTGCACGATTCTATACTGTCTGAGACACATGGAGACCATTTTGGCCACGCCGGAATCGGTCTCGCCACATGGCGACCGTGACCATGCCTGCAGAAAAATGGTGGCTCCGGGGACCTGGAATAATTCCCTGCAGCACAAAATTAAAAGACATTTACAAATTTACTAAAAACTGAGTGCGTGGTGGTTGTGATGCGGTGGTGGTTGTAGAAAAAAAGAAATACATACATACAAAAAAATTTTACATAAAATGATATAAATTACACAAAGCTGATTGCAACAAATTCAAAAAAATTACATGAAGTAATCTATAATTTAAAACTACAAAATCTAACTACAAAAATTACAAAATTTCAAAAAAAAAAAAACATTAAAAATTTCAAAAAAAATTACAAAATTTCAAAAACTACAAACGAAAAAATATGTAAATTTCAAAAACTACAAAAAAAATCTAAAAATTTCAAAAACTACAAAAAAAAAATTTAAAAATTTCAAAAACTACAGAAAAAATTTAAAAATTTCAAAAACTCCAAAAAAAAAAATTTAAAAATTTCAAAAATTACAAAAAAATTTAAAATATCAAAAACTACAAAAAAAAATCATAAAATTTCAAATACTACAAAAAAAAAATTTTTTATAAAATTTCATAAACTACAAGAAAAAGGTACATCCTAAATGGCAAAATATACTTTTTAGAACTTCGTATATACATACATTTAAAAATTAATTTGAACTTGAACCAAAGTTACGTGTGGAATTGTGGTGGTACATACATACATATATGTAAAAAGTTTTTGGAAGCTGCTGTACCATACCATAACGTTGACACACAAGCACAACCACCCGCTACGTTTTAATACGCAGTACCGTTAGTAGCAGTAAAATCATGCTATACATAACAAAAGTAAGAAGAAAAAACCAGTCGGCGACGGCATCACTTGGACGGCAACATCTACATCGGCAAGAAGCGGAAAAATACCAACAACACATACACCAGCAAGCAGAAAAGACAAAAAGCGGTACAGTAGAGTAGATTAGAACATACGTACATATCTAATATTTAATTTCTGTGTATAAGTAGACACTTTGCTTCTGTATGTAATCTTTTTCAATACCTGTATACTATGCATGTAGCAAATCAACTTGACACTTTTGCCTTTTTACATATGTACTTTTCTCTAAACATTTGTATACTATGCATGTAGCAACAAAAATTGACACTTTGTTTCTAAACATTTGTATACTGCGCATGTAGCAACACATTTTTCTTCTCACAATTTAACCAAATATTTAATATAAACATTTAAATATCGAAAACTTTTTGAATGTACATTAAAAATAATTTTAAATATACGGCCACCACATGCAAATTATCACGCATATATTACTATATTCTTTCTTTTTCAAACATTAACATGGAACTTGAATTTTTTATTTTAAATGCGAACACTGCTTCGTAATAAATACAATCGGAAAAATATTTTTTTAAATTTACACATTTTTTTAAAACCCTTTTGAAACGCAAATTATACATCAATTCTATATGTATAATACCAAAAATATCAAACCTTTTCGCCAAAAGTTTGCAATAATTATTCGAAGCTAATCAATTTTGAAATCTCTCATTGACTACAAATATCAATATAGACAGGTTACAGTCACATAATGGTAATGGTGAAAATTTATTTTATCGGTGGAAGCTTAATTTCCCTTTTTCCAATTATTTCTTCGGAAATTGAACATAGTGAATATCATAAACATTTACACATTTTTTTGCAACAAATACAGTGCCATTCAAATAGTTAACAATTCCTTCGAAGCATCACACGAATACAGTGTACTCCAAATATTTCAACATATCATACATTTGCGACTCTTTTCAAACTGTGTATTATATACAGTGTCTTTCAAATATTCCAACAGTTTCTTTTCTCTTGGCATTATTAAACGAATACAGTGCGGTTAAAATATTTCAACATTCACTTGCATTTACAAAATAAGTCTTAAATACAGTGCCTTTGAATATGCGAATCTTTACCATTTACCAATTAACTCATCGATTTTGAATATTTCGAATATTCTCTGATTTTTAAACAAAAAAAAACAAAAAAAAAAAAAAAAAATTTTTTTAAATTACAAACCACAATTACACAGTGAATGAATAGTTTTAAATTCATTTTTGTATAAACAGTGCCTACAGCGTTAATCTTAACATTTTTCCGAAAATTTTTTTTTCATGAAACATTTTTTTCTGCCACGGAGGTAAACATTTTCAATAAATGTAATAAAGTTTTCAGATGTCAGTTGTCAAATGTCAGATTTTGATTCCAATTTCAAAAATTTACGCTCTAATTTCACTAAAGTTACTAAACGAGTTTTAAATAACCGATCTATCTCAGCGAAAAAATCAATAGAATACGAAGATGCTTTAATTAAAAGCTATAACCAAATAATAATACAAGTAAATTCATATTTTGAAAATCGAGATAAGCCTAGTTCAATAATCGAAAGTTTGTCAAAGTGCAGAGAACAACTCACTAAATGTTTTTCTAGAATTAACTGCAATATAAAAATACCCAAAGATCTTTCTGAATTAATACAAGAAAGCGAATCGAGTTCTGATTTTGACACTGAGGAAGAATTATCTGACGCATCGACAACTTCAGCATACAAAGCTAGTATTATTAAAAAAAGTCACGTATCTTTTCTTGAGGATTTCCCTGGATTTTCCAATACACTCCACAATAATAATTTAGACACAATTAGCGAAGAACAACCAACAATGGCGACTTCAGAGCAAAAGAAAACTTTTATTACTATGTGTGCATCCATAATTAGAGAAAACTACAGCGGCGATCCGCTTTCACTTGCATCCTTTATAGATAAAATAGTTTTGATAGAAGATTTGATGGAAGAAAATTTGACAAATACTTTCATTTCGTTTATAAAATCCAAGTTAGAAGGGAAAGCGCGTGAGGCAATTCCAAATGAAGTAACAACAATTCAACAAATAAAAGATGCATTAAAAGGTAGAATAAAACCTGACAACTCAAAAGTTGTTGCAGGAAAAATTGCATCGTTAAAAGTTTTTAATAATAATCATACCGAATTCGCCAAACGTGTTGAGGAACTCTCCGATGCTTTAGAACGATCATTAGTTATAGAAGGAATGACTCAGGAAAAAGCGCACGAAATGGCAGTCGAACAAACCGTCAACGTTTGTCGGCTTAACACTCGCTCAGATCTTGTAAAATCAATTTTAGCGTCAACTACGTTTACTGATTCTAAGGATGTAGTTGCAAAAATGATCGTAGAACAAAATAACCAAACAAGTGAAAGGCAGGTACTAGCGTTTAGATCACGCAAAATAATAGTTTTCGAGGTAACTTCAGGTCAAATCAATATAATAGGAACAACTTTTCGAGGTACAACAACAATTTTAACAGAAACAACAATAGCAATTATAGGCATAATAACAACAATAATTATGGCTCGCGAAATAATGGTAATTTTCGAAATAACAATAGCAGGCCCGTAAACAGAAACAACAGCAATAACAACAGTAACAACAACAATCGACGTTTAAATACTACAAATAACGCTAGTGTACGCACTTTAAACGCCAACGGCCCTCAGGAGCGAACACTGGGGGACCAGAATCTGAATTAAATAACGTTTTTCAAAATAAATCAATTTATTGTTTAAACCTGAACTACTCAGATTTTATCGAACTGAATTGCAATGACTCTTTTAAAACATGCACTTTCTTAGTAGATACACAGGCTGATATATCAATTATAAAACTTTCAAGTTTAAAACAAAATGTTGCTATAAATAACAACAATATTATAAATATAACGGGTGTTACGACAGATACAGTTTCAACATTGGGTACCATTAAAACAGAACTTTTTTATTCAAATTTTTCAATTCCACATACTTTAAATGTAGTAGATGACAAATTCAACATACCGTCAGATGGTATTTTAGGCAAAGACTTTTTGAAAAAATACAATTGCATCATAGACTATGCAAACGAGAGCATAACAATTGGCATTGGCAAAAATATTCATAAAATTTCAATTTTACATAATACAACCGATAATACATTGATAATTCCTCCTAGATGCGAAGTTTATCGCTTATTTAAGCTGAAAAAATCTAAACATCCAGTTTTTATAGACGCACAGGAAATTTGTAGTGGTGTGTTCACCGCAAAGTGTATTGTTGACACCAACAATCCGATAATAAAGGTATTAAACGTCACTGACGAGGTAAAATACATAAGAAATTGCAACATAGTTACGGATGAAATCACCAACTACAACGTGTATAAAATCAATGATCTTTCAAAAGATTCGAAAAGGTCAGAGGAATTAAAATCTATTTTAGAAAAACAAATGCCAAACTATGCCAAACCAAAACTTCTCGATTTATGTCTAAAATATGATGATATTTTTGCACTAAAGACCGATCGTATGACACTTAACAACTTTTATGAACAGAAATTACGATTGACAGATACAAATCCTGTTTACATAAAAAACTACCGTTTACCATATTGTCAGAGAGAGGAAATTAATAAACAAGTTGATAATTTATTGCAAAACGATCTTATAGAACACAGCTATTCCAACTATAATAGTCCATTGATACTTGTGCCAAAGAAAAACCCAAATGGACAGAAATCCTACAGGATGTGTGTTGACTTTAGAGCCGTAAACAAAAAATTGATAGCAGACAAATTCCCACTTGCACGAATAGACGATATTCTTGATAATCTAGGCAGAGCAAAATATTTTTCTACATTGGATCTGTATTCAGGTTTTCACCAAATCCCATTAAATAAAGATTCTAGAGACATCACTTCATTCAGCACTGATCGTGGTGCTTTTCGATGGAAAGTTTTACCATTCGGTTTAAACGTAGCTCCGAACTCATTCTCAAGAATGATGTCAATTGCCTTTTCAGGAATTTCTCCAAACCAAGCCTTTTTATATGTCGATGATCTTATAGTCATTGGGTGTAGCGAAGCTCACCATCTTAAAAATTTAGAACAAGTCTTTCAAACATGCAAAAAATTTAATTTGCGTCTCAATCCCGAAAAATGCAACTTCATGCGTTCAGAAGTCACTTTCCTAGGACACAAATGTTCGTCAAAAGGTCTACTTCCAGACGATTCCAAAATAATTGCAATAAAGAAATATCCGAAACCTTCCGATAAAGATGCAGTAAGACGATTCGTGGCATTCGCCAATTATTACAGAAGGTTTATACCAAATTTTGCTTCCATAGCAGCACCTTTAAATAAACTTAGCAGGAAAAGAGTAGAATTTAAATGGGATCAATCATGTGAT
This sequence comes from Eurosta solidaginis, assembly GCF_040869045.1. Lineage (NCBI taxonomy): Eukaryota > Metazoa > Arthropoda > Insecta > Diptera > Tephritidae > Eurosta > Eurosta solidaginis. The sequence continues at coordinate 343,291,740 of NC_090319.1, read as the reverse complement.
ATAGCATTTGAAAAACTCCGAAAATCTTTAATTTCTCCTCAAATTCTCCAATACCCAGACTTCAAAAAGGAATTTATAATTACTGTCGACGCTTCAAAAATTGGTTGTGGTGCCATTTTAAGTCAAAATAAAGATGGAATTGACTTACCAATTTGTTTCGCGTCCAAATCATTTAATAATTCAGAACAAAAGAAATCAATAATTGAGTTAGAGCTTTTAGCTATATTTTTTGCAATAAAACAGTTCAGACCATACATATATGGCACACACTTTACAGTCAAGTCCGATCATCGTCCATTAGTTTACTTGTTCAATATGAAAGATCCCTCTTCAAAACTTTCACGTATCAGACTTGAACTGGCAGAGTACAACTTCACTATTGAATACATAAAAGGTAAAACGAACGTAGGAGCAGATGCACTCTCTCGCATCACAATAGAAGAAATTAAAAATTCAGGAACATCAATTTTAGCAGTACAGACAAGATCACAGACAAAACAAAAACAATTAATGCAACAAGAAATACTCAAAGAAGAAAAAGTAAAAGAAAACATAAAATTACAAGTTTATGATAATTTTTCAAACAAATTTTCAAAGAAAATACCCAGAGTAAAATCCCAAATAAATTATGATAAAAGTGGTAAAATAACGAATTTTGAATTAAATGCGCATCTAAAACACAAAAAGATTGAGTTAATTAAGGTTGCGTGTGCTAACAAAATAATACATTTAGATGAATTACTTTTGAAGCTACAAAAAGAAGCTGGCAAGCGCAATATTAATATAATTGAATTGCAAAAAAATGATAATCTTTTTAAATATTTTTCGATATCAGATCTGAAAACCACTGGGAATAAAATTTTAAAACATTTAGAAATCGTCCTAACCGAACCCGTAGAAACTGTGACAGACGAAGACAAAAAACAACAATTAATAACAATTTACCATACCGACCCAATTTTAGGAGGACATTTCGGTAGCAAAAAAGTTTATGCAAAACTCAGAACCAAATATTATTGGAAAGGCATGACGCGCGATATAGCGAAATTTGTTAAAAACTGCGAAAAATGTCTTTTGAATAAGGTTAAGCCAAAAACAAAAGAAAATTTAGTCCTAACCGAAACACCATGTAAGCCATTCGACATTGTTGTCATTGACACTATAGGACCTCTACCTCAATCCGATAATGGTAACAAGTTCGCTGTCACCATTATATGCGATCTCAGCAAATACTTAGTAACGATTGCGATACCTGACAAAAGTGCAAAAACGGTCGCATCAGCTATTTTTGAAAATTTCATACTAATATATGGCATTATGAAAACGATTAAAACTGATTTAGGTACCGAATACAAAAATGAAATTTTTTCAGAGTTAACAAAACTATTAAAAATAGAACATAAATTTTCCACAGCGTACCATCATGAAACTCTTGGCACAGTAGAGCGAAATCACAGAGTTTTCAATGAATATTTAAGATCTTTTCTAAATCCCAATTTTTCCGACTGGGATGTTTACTTGAAATATTTCACTTTTCTTCATAACACAACAACAAACACAGTATTCGATAATAAATTCTCACCATATGAATTAGTCTTTGGCAAAGCAGCTAATTTACCAAAAGAACTGCAAACCGATAAAATAGACCCGATTTATAACATAGAAAACTATTCGAAAGAAGTTAAATTTCGTTTTCAAAAAACTCACGAATTAGCGAATAAAACAGTTACAGAACACAAATTAAAAAATCAAACCGGATATAACAAAAGTTCACAACCAATATCTGTCAAGGTATTTGACAAGGTATTGCTTGAAAAAGAACCCCGCGACAAGCATAGTAGTATCTATATTGGTCCGTATACCGTAATAGGTATTGACGGCGTAAACGTCACGTTAATTGATGACGAAACGAAAAAGAAAAAAATAGTACATAAAAATAGAATAAGAAAAATTAATTAAATTAAATTTTTAAATTCAAGATTATTTAAAGTTAATCTCTATCGTTAAATTAGAAATAAAATGTTTTTCTTCCAAACCTGAAAAAAAAGGACAATGAAATCAAATAAATTTAAGCAATCATTAAAAATTAAGAACTGAATGTATACAGTAGAATTAAAACACAAAAAATTTTGTTTTCTAATTATAAAAACTAAATTTAAGTTCTACTTTAGAACTAGACTTTACAACTTAATTCTTAATTTAGACCTAAACATAGATGTAGATTTAAACTTAGTTTAACAGTCTTAAACTTTTAAAGTTAATTACATCGCTTTTGGGACAGAAGAATTTGGCCAATTCTTCTTTTCCAAAGGGGAATGATGTAAGGTAACCCTACAATAAGTGTTGCGTGACCATAAGGTCAAGCAATACGTATGGAACATTCACAGTGAGGGTTACCTCACATAATGTCAAAGTGAATGACGCCAGAATTTTACGCGCATTCAACTCGGGCAGTCATCTAAAATTTTCGCTAAGTAATATCGTGTACGCATAAAATATAAGAAATATAGCGGCTCACCTATAAATTTGTGTGACACAAATAAAACCAACATTATTGTAAAAGTTCGAGTGTTTTTATTTTAATTGCGGTGATAAAATATTTCAACAGTCGTGAAATACAGTGCGTGCATGCAAACGAGCGCATACCTGCATATCAATCTGCACGATTCTATACTGTCTGAGACACATGGAGACCATTTTGGCCACGCCGGAATCGGTCTCGCCACAACATTCTGATAATAGACATTGAGGTCATTACGAAAGGTATCAGGCAAATCTACGACTCCGCGGAAATTTCTACGTCTTTTGGAAAAAAACGGAAGAGTTTAATGTATACATTAGTGAGCCAAAGAGAAACATTGAAAAGCATTGTGAATGATAACTAAGTGTGATATCTTATCCGTCAACTGCCTGACAGGATGTTCAATATGGCTACTTTTTAGCGTTTTGACTGGGTGTTCAATATGGCGGCGCATATCTTCAGCGGGTGATAGAAAGAGATGCAGAATGAGATAGCGATAGTCAATTACAAATCAGGTGATCCAATCATTTTGGAATTTTGACGTCATGCAGAAGATATCACACTTACGGCTGAATTATGTAATTCAGTCTCATATCAAGTCTAAATTTGAGATTTTCCTTTAGAGACAATTTTTGTGACTTGAGATGATTTCGGAATTCAGTAAACGAAAGTCACAAAAACAATTCACCATATCAACGAAATTCACCAAAATAACAATTTACTCATACATTGAACAAATAATATAGCATTGCATTTTGTCAACATAACGTTAGGTGGTATTGTGGCTGAGCTTGCTAAGACGCCGTTCACAATTTTTATAGAAAATCCCAAAGTGTGTAGGTTCGAATTTCAGCGGCGCCACATCGAGTTCGATGTTTTTTTAAGTATTTTCTGTTTTTTAATTTTTTCTATGCTTATTTTAATTTGAGGAATAAAAAAAATATATTTAAAGCGTTTTTCGCAAATAATTTTCATACTTTTTCAGAAATTTTCACGTTTGTGATCAACCCCGGCCCAGCTCACAAATTAGTGATTGCTTTTGTGAGGCTGGAGACGCGAGACAGCTTACAGAATGGCAAATTGTCTCAAAAGTGATTTTCACCCCAAATAGTCTCTAATAGTGACTAGAGACGGCTTACTGAATTCAGCTTTTAGTTATCATTCACAATGTTGAAAAGTTTGCTGTATTCATTCTCAACCACTCGAAATTTAAAAGAGACTCTCACTAAAGACTTGATGTCAATATCTCTCTTTACTAATTTAAAACAAGCAATATTTGAAGCAGCAATGCCAAAGTGATCAGAGATGTAATTAACAATACTCTCCTCAGTAACAGACGGCTTAAACGAGGACAAATGATTTAATTAATGAATTTATACCGCACAAATACATCTAATTCGGCATTGACACTCTTTCGTTGTCTGTCAGAAACCTCAACAGATGGCTCATCTGCATTATTTGCATTATAAACTGCGCTAGCTGCAGCATCAGCATACGATAAATTGCCAGCAGAGCACGACACTGCATTAGTATTTGTATTAGTATATGCCGCATTGTTGTCAACCTTTTGAGCATTAGACTTATTAGTATTATCAGTGGGCATATTTGAATTATTTTTATGATTGTTAGCGTCTGCTTTAGTGGATTTAGATGAGGATGCAGCAGATTTAGTTTTAGATGTAGATGTAGTTTAGACGAATGTGCGACTTTAGAAGATGAGGTGTTTTTAGATGAAGATGTAGATGTAGATGCAGGTGAAGAAGTTTTCTTTGTAGTAGAACTAGCAGAGAGAATTTTTGATGTGTGCGTCTGAGTAATAGCAACAGATGATGTAAGAGTAGTAGTAGGTGCAGTTGACGAGGCATTAACTGTGAGATTACAGAGAGGGGAATTGGAGAACACCGTGCCAAGTGTGGTAGCGGGAAATTCCATAAGATTTCTTTGCATTACTTGCTTTAATAGGAATTTTTGGATTTTGCAGGTTTAGACTACAGCTATAACAAGGGCGTGGAAGAGGCCAAACGCATTTATGAAATTTTAAAATCCAAAAAGCTAGCACAACGTCTCTCCAACGAAAACAAAGAAAAATTGCATCCCCAGCCGTATGTGCGTATAAAAGCTAATCGTGCCGTTCACCCCGTTAAGCTTCATGTTGATCTAGACAAAGTAAACAAATGTGAATGTAACAAAGACGATGAAGAGCCTTGCGGTCCAAATTCAGATTGCCTAAACCGAGTGCTCTATCATGAATGTAATCCAAAGGTGTGCCCTGCCGGTGAACGCTGTCAAAATCAAATGTTCGAATCTCGTTTATCGCCACGTTTAGATGTTGTTTTTTTGAGAGAACGTGGTTTTGGTTTGGTATGCCGTGAACCTATCAAAATTGGCGAATTTGTCATAGAGTATGTTGGTGAAATTATTGATGACAACGAATTCAAGCAACGTGTATCACAAAAGTCTCTCGATCGTGATGAAAATTTCTATTTTCTTTCTGTGGAAAAGGATTACATAATCGATGCGGGTCCAAAAGGAAATTTAGCGCGTTTCATGAATCATTCCTGTGATCCGAATTGTGAGACACAAAAGTGGTCAGTAAATGGATTAAATCGCATTGGACTTTTTGCTATAAAAGATATACCAGCGGTAAGAGCGCTTATCTCTAGCTTCAAATATATATTAAGAGTGTTAAAAGTTATTGTTTAAAATTTATTTTGTAGGACACAGAGCTTACCTTCAATTATCATTGGGATGATTTGTTGGGTAATGAGAAAAAAGTTTGTTTATGTGGTGCTGTTAAATGCGCTGGTGAAATTGGTGGCAAAACAAAAGAAGAAAGACCTTTTAAAGTGAGTTGTAATACAAAATTGCATAAATAATAAAAAAAGATAATATTGACTTATCTTGTTTGGTTGATTTTCCGACAGGGTGGATAAATGATGTATATTGGAACGATTTTTTTTGTCTTAAAACCAAATTTGACAAGGGATGACGGAAAATCGTTCCAATATACATCAAAGATAATATTCATTTTGGTTTTACAGGAGCATTCCACTATAACGGACGTCAGTAAGACAAAACCAGTTCATGAACGTAAAAGAAAACCCCTAAAAAGGCTGCGAAATCGCGTTGGGGAAGATAGTGGAAAAAACGATAATAAAAAACCTTCTTTGGTTAACGTGAAGATGGCCGAAGAAGTTCCAAATGCAACTAATACAAGTAGTGAAACGATAAATTTGGAAAAGCAAATTGAGGATAACACTACTGAAACGCCTACCGCTCATGACGAAAAGAATTATAATGCTGGTGTAAAGCCATAAAATTGCTGATGCGATGGAAAACATGAAATTGTCAAATCTGCAAATATATTTTAATATTTTACATATACATACATTAATAAGTATTTTTTTCATTGGCAAATCCATTTATGTTAATTTATGTATAGCAGAGATAATGATGTTACGAAATTCTGTTTTATAACATGTAAAAATTATTTTTTTTAGAAATGATATTATTTGTAAATACACAGGCTCGTATACTAATTGCAAAAAAAACGAATCATATGCTGTCTTTGGTACGAAGTCAATGTATTCAGGCCACTATAATAATTCACAACTCAGAATTCACCGTGCTCGGTATGTGGTGGATTAAGCCGAGTAATACTGAAGAAACAGCTCAAAGTCGCTTTAAATCCGATTACTTATAGACGTCTGCTGCAGGAATGTTGAATGATGATAATGACGAACATCATAAAATATGTATATACGATTCAACCATGTGCACTGTTGGACATAAGCTAACATTCTAAACGATTATTTTTGGAAAATTTTATGATGAAAATTCTTAGCTTTTCATTGAAGACTTTCTGAATTTTTACAATTCTTTTCCAGCGGACTTCGGATCTTTCTTGCGTACAGCTTTATTTTTTGGAATTGGCAATGCGTTCGGAAAACCCATTTTTTATCGTCCAAAATCAACTAAAATGAAGAAAAAACGCAAAAACAGAAATTAAAAAAAAAACTCACTTTATTACGGACAGCCTAATTTTATATATGAAAAAAATTATCAAGCCCACCGGAAAAAAAATTTTAAAAATCAGGAAGTCTTTAGGACTTAGGAGTTACAAACTTCAAACTCAGAAAAAATTCTTAGGAGTTACAAACTTCAAACTCAGAAAAATGTTTGCTGAAAATTTTAAAACTAATGAAAATTCGTCGATTAATTATGTCCAACGGTGTATATTCTTCATAGTTGTGAATCAAAATAGGAGTCTTTGCCTTAGTTTCGATTCGTTGTGCAGAAAACGAAACGCCTATGATTTCAGATGTTCTTACGCTCTCGTCCTCATATTGCCCAGTGAAAATAGGAGATTTCTAAAAATCTTTTCCTAGGTTTAAGTAATTATATAGTTGCATCTTTAGTAAACTGTTATTTTATAGCAGTGCCTAAAACTGATTACTTATTCTTTTTTGTGCACAAACTTTTGCTAAATTTTTTATTTTTAAAAATTGGTTGTTTTAGAATTCAGTTTTAAGTTTTACAAAGGAAACTTTTAAAATGAAGTGAATGATTATTTGAAACGTTTATACAAAGGTAGCACTAGTGCAGGCTTGTGCAGTTAGAAACCTTTTGAATTTCTTTTTTTTTTTTAAGTAAACTTTATATAACTATTACTGTTAGTCGATCTGACTTATCAGATTTGTTACTATTATATATATTTTCCACTGCAAAAATTTAGTTGATTCAATATCTTATACCATTAGTTAAGCATTAATTAAACTGTATTACTTTTATAAATATGTTTACAAAATTTATGTCAAAAAAAAAAAATCTGGCCTTTCTTATTCGCTTATTACTAAACGATTTAAAATTTCACTAATAAAACATGCTAAAGTCGTCATTATGAATAATTACTTTTGAAACATATTCAATAGTTTTCAGACTAAATAACAATATCAGTTTTAAAAAGATTGAAAATGATTTAAAAAGCCGAAAAAACAAAATAAAAGAGTTTAATTAAAACTAAACCAGTATTAAGTTGGAAACTTACTTAGTAGTTAGAAAATTTAAACATCTGCAAGTATTTGTTCGTACAAAATTATGAATTATATTTATTTCTTTTAATTACACACTCTTACACATCTAGAGTAATTTTATTTAAAAACAAAAGTTCAGTAATGTCACGGTTTTCACTTTTATGCCTAGTGTCACATAGAGAAACTCACACTACACCTTTCCCAGTTTAAGTTCAGAAAATTACAATTCAAGTTCAGAATTTCCAATTTAAAATCAGAAATTTACAATTCAAGTTCAGAATTTTCAATTCAAGTTCAGAAAATTACAATTCAAGTTCAGAAATTCCAATTTAAATTCAGAAATTTACAATTCAAATTCAGAAAATTCAATTCAAGTTCAAGAATTCCAATTTAAATTCAGAAATTTCCAATTCAAGTTCAGAAAATTGCAATTCAAGTTCAGAAAATTACAATTCAAGGTCAGAATTTTCAATTCAAGTTCAGAAAATTTGTCGGGTATTTTTTTTTTTTCATCCAATGGAAATAAATGTATGTAAGATGGTATCTATGTGTTAAGGAAGCATTGGACATCTTAACTCATTTAAATCAATTTTGCGAGATAGCGAAGAAAAACTCTAGCTCATAAGAAGCAATAGCAATGCCCCAACTATATTCTTAGCGTCACAACCATTGATCTGCACTGCGTATGACAGCAGTGATGCCGAAGGTATGACCACTTAAACAGTCAACGGAGCGTCCACACTCTCGGAAGTAACGTATAGGTACTGTCTGCATAGATCTTGGCGCCATATGTCAAAATATCTCAACTTTTCCGCCATCATCACCATTCATCATGAATTGGCACTTAATCGCGATTTTGGCAGTTTCGTAACAAACCATGCCAGCTTTCCCTGCTTCGTGGTAACTGACGGCAATTGGGAGCACCATGAGAGGTCAAGTATTCCTCCACCTTCGCAACTCTGTGGAGGTCTCTCCCTTCCACTGCTTCCAAACAGCTGTTTTAAATGAAGTACTTTCTTGGCCGTAGCGTCATCGTGCACTTGTTGGAAAGAACTATCCTTCATTTGATTTCAAGGGTCTGGATGTACACACCTTGACGAAAACTTGGGGTACACTACTATACCCAAGCCAATATTTTGGCAACATGGTCAACGAAGCATCAACACTTCCGCAAGTAACATATAAGTATAAAATTAATTAATTAAAATAACTTTTGAAAATTAACACCCTACTTATAAATTTTTGAATTCGAACTGTAATTTTCTGAACTTGAAATGTAATTTTCTGAACTTGAATTGTAATTTTCTGAACTTGATTTGCAATTTTCTGAACTTGAATTGTAAATTTCTGAATTTAAATTGGAAATTCTGAACTTGAATTTTAATTTTCTGAACTTGATTTGCAATTTTCTGAACTTGAATTGTAAATTTCTGAACTTAAACTGGAAAAGGTGTAAATGTTATTTACACACCTATATTTATATATTTACATATACATTTGCATATAACTTATGCTCTTAACGACATTATGGTATTGAAAGTGGGTCAAGTAGTGACATGATGCACTTTTACAACCATATACATTTTCTTTTCTTATAATATACATATAATACGAATAGTTTCGGCATTTTCATATACATGTACAACTTTTATCTCTTTTAAGCTTAGCTACTCAGTCGATAAATTCATGGTTATTATTACCTTTTTATTGATAATGTTGTATAAATTACTTCTACTTTGTTTCTTCAATGCATAAATTGCCAACAACTATAGAGTAAATAATGAGTTTTGTTGTTATGCAACATATATGTAAGTAAGAGAAGAAAATTTTACAAGTACAGTGTTGTAGAATAGAAGTGAATTCTCTTTGGTGGCAATTTCGTTTCCATCTTTTAAAAAGGTAGATGTCCTGTTTTCAATGGCACCAATTTGGCTATTCTTGCAACAATTGTTTTTACAGATTCTTTCGATGTCTCGTAGAGTGTGCCGAGCGATAGCAAACGTAAACCGTGGTCATTACAAATTTCCAGCACAGACCATTTCTCCAAAAGCTTTAAGCAATTTCGTACTGAATCAGTTGAGACGCTTTCGGCTGAAAAAAAAAAAGTTGCTCATATAGTAGCTTTGCAGTGGCTCATATAATAGCTTTGCAAAATGTTAATGGGATTTATTTACCATAAGGACAAGCCCCACTTTTCACTTTACTTGTTATGTCGTTAATGACGAATTTGATAAATTCACTTTCGAGCATAGAATTTTTATAAAGAATACTAATGGATTGTGCAACTGAGAGGTATGTATGACAGAATGGGGACAATACTTCACATAATGCTTTTTGTTCAGCCAATGTTTCGCATGCCAAAAATATGTCTGCTTTTTCGTCGTAATGATTGTTGTATGGTTCGTCGTCCTGTCCAAATGTAGCATATTCAGAGTCATCTGTATCGTCGTCTAGGTAGGCAGCTATATTTCGAGCTAGCTTCCGGCTCTCTGCCATACTTTCAGGCTCTTCTTTAATCTGAAAATAAAAATAAAAAAATGTTATATGAAATGATATGGCTGGAAACAGTAAAAATGCTTAAGTTCCACCAAAAAATTTGACGGCACATTATCATGTTACGAAAAAAATTAAATAAAAACCATATTTAAAAAAATGGCTTTATTGTTTTAAAAATGTTAAGTACCCGTTACATGGCGACCAGAAGAGAGACCGGTTATACCTTGTAAGTGTTTTTATCATGGATTACACTGTGTAACACTCGTCGGCTGTGTATTGGAGCAAACCATGTTTTTTTTTTTTTGAAAGTCCTAAACCATTAGCAAACAAGTAAGAAAGGCTAAGTTCGGGTGTAACCGAACATTACATACTCAGCTAAAGCTTTGGAGACAAAATAAGGGAAAATCACCATGTAGGAAAATGAACCTAGGGTAACCCTGGAATGTGATTGTATGACATGGGTATCAAATGGAAGGTATTAAAGGGTATTTTAAAAGGGAGTGGGCCATAGTTCTAAAGGTAGACGCCTTTTCGAGATATCGCCATAAAGGTGGACCGGGGCTGACTCTAGAATGTGTTTGGACGATATGGGAATCAAATGAAAGGTGTTAATGAGTATTTTAATAGAGAGTGGCCCTCAGTTGTATATGTGAAGGCGTTTTCGAGATATTGACCAAAATGTAGACCAGGGTGACCCAGAACATCATTTGTGGGGTATCGCTAATTTATTTATACATATAAGTAATACCACGAACAGTATTCCTGCCATGATTTTTATTTATTTTTTTTAAAGTGAGTTCAGATAAGTACGTGAACTAAGTTTAGTAAAGATATATCGATTTTTGCTCAAGTTGTCGTGTTAACGGCCGAGCGGAAGTACAAACGACCGACTGTGTATAGAAACTGGGCGTGGCCGATTTCGCCCATTTTCACAGAAAACAGTTATCATTATAGAATCTATGCCCCTACCAAATTTCACAAGGATTGGTAAATTTTTGTTCGACTTATGGCATTGAAAGTCATCTAGACAAATTAAATGAAAAACGGTGGAGCCACGCCCATTTTGAAATTTTCTTTTATTTTTGTATTTTGTATTACTGGCTTTGAATGTTGACATAATTTACTTATATACTGTAAAAATATTAAATTTTTGTTAAAATTTCACTTAAAAAAATTTTTTTTAAAGAGTGGGCGTGCCCGTCATCCGATTTTGCTAGTTCGTATTTAAAACACATATAGTAATAGGAGTAACGTTCCTGCTAAATTTCATAATGATATCTTCAACGACTGCCAAATTACAGCTTGCAAAACTTTTCAATTACCTTCTTTTAAAAGTGGGCGTAGCCACGCCCATTGTCCAAAATTTTGCAAATTTTCTATTGTGCGTCATAAGATCAACCCACCTACCAAGTTTCATCGCTTTATCCGTCGTTGGTAATGAATTATCGCGTTTTTCGAAATTTGCGATATCGAGAAAGTGGGCGTGGTTATAGTCCGATTTCGTTCATTTTAAATAGCGATCTGAGATGAGTGCCCAGGAACTTACATACCAAATTTCATCAAGATACCTCAAAATTTACTCAAGTTATCGTGTTAACGGACGGACGGACGGACGGACATGGCTCAATTATTTTGATATATGGAAGTCTATATCTATCTCGATTCCTTTATATATGTACAACCAACCGTTATCCAATCAAACTTAATATACTCTGTGAGCTCTGCTCAACTGAGTATAAAAACAGGCGCTTTCGATGTCAGCTTCACACGGACTTTTTACTACCCAATTCACCAAGTTATTAAAACAAAACTCTAAAAAAACGTTAAATAATAAATTTATATGCTGACTTTGCATATTTAAAAAAAAAAATAATGAGCAATTAATTCAAATAAAATGACCCAAGGCGATCATGTTTTTAAATTGCCCTGAAGTTGTTAAAAAAGCAAATTAACCAAAAAATGTGCCGCATTTTAAAAAAATTGTATGTTGCTTTTGGCTGAAGGAATAAGCGAAATCAGTGATTCAAAATCCTTTAGTAAGTTCTAGGGACATAAACACTCATTTAAAATGATTCTTACCTCATACTTAAATTGAGGATATATGTAAGTATGAGAAGGGTTTGAAAAATCACTTAGTCTTATATTCAAACATCTGTTGTTTATTTGCGAAACTATACAATAGCGTCTGAAATGATAATTTTGATTTTCACACTTCGTCCTTCAAAGTTGGCGGCCCTATCCAAATCTAGTCCCTTGGAGTGAATCACATTGATTATAGCCTATCAGCCAAGTTTAAATATCACCTACACGTTACGGCTCCTTTTACAAATGTGAATACGTAGGCACATATGTACATTTACCAGATGAGGCTTTGTCCTTCGCAAGAACACTCAAAAGATTTCCCAAGAGAATCGAACTAATGACCGTGTGTGCTACTACCCTAAAGTAGTGAACAGTCGAACTAGTCTGAAAACTGAAGCTACGTATGTAGTTAACCACAATTAGCCCTTATATCATAAAACCGGAAAACAGCAGTTAACATCTTTCAACTTAAAATCGGTCGACTTTCATTCTAAAATATCGTTTTGCTTTACGGAAGACTATTGAAATCATTGTTGTGAAAACAAACGTCTGCAAACTTTGCTCTACATTTTAAATATTTTATCTAGGGTCCTTGTAAAATGTTAATTATGTAGATGCGCCGAGGATTATACGATTTTCACCCATGAGTTACGCAATGACATCCATTTAGACTGCTTATGATTTCGAGGGCGGTATCCTTGGCCGAATAAGTCAGTCCCCAACGTTTCAAGGTGTTTCTCTGGTGTAGCTCGGCAGCATAGCGCGACAAAACCATCCGTTAGAAAGCCTTCGGAGCTACACCTAGAGCTTCTAGGAAACTGACGTCGACGAAGGCATATGAGTTCGAAGTCGCAGTCCTATAGCTTCTGTGCTGGCATATGGTGTGAGGGTCAGGAGGCGTGGTAGTGACTGGTGCTCGGCATTGCTACTGTTCGCACATCGGGAATTGTAGCTCTTAATCATCGGCGATTGTAGCTCGAAAAAACTGGATGCGCCCTGTGCCACGAGAGTCATGAGTACTAATAGACAATTAATAGCAACCGTAAGTCGCCACAAATGATTTAAAAAATTGTGTTCGCGACGATTATTAGGAGTTAACCCTGGTGAAACTACGTTTTGCACGAGATATAACAGACAAAAGTGTGACCATTTTATTTATCTATTTCTTTCCAGCAGACGCAGCAGTACCAATTCCAAACACCGGGTTAGGTTCGAAGCCTCTCTGGAGTAAGTGAACGAGGGGCAGTCCCTCCGCAAGGAGCTACTCGTGAAATTTTTTGAACGATCTGCGAGATTTTGAGACAAAACCGCGGATCTTTCCGAAATGGCCAAAACGTTGATTTCCTTAAATACATACAAACAAAGCCTTTCCTAAATATTATTTTTTTAAATAGAAAAATCAAGACTTTTAAAGTAAGAACACCGGCGTACGCCGGCGCGCCGCCCACGCCGCCGATAAAGTTATCGGCGTAAACCTCTATTACGGACGGACGGACATGGCTAAATTAATTTCTTTTTTCGCCCAGATCATTTTGATATATAGAAGTCTATATCTATCTCGATTAGTTTATGCCGTTACAGGGTACCGTTATGCGAACAAAATTAATATACTCTGTGAGCTCTGCTCAGCTGAGTATAAAAAGTAATTTCCCGTTTTTCGAAGTTTGAGTACAAAACATATTGGCTGACGAATTTCGAACTTCTTTTCACAAATGAAATAAGAAAAGAGGGCAAACCACGCCTACATTTTTATTTTTTAAAATTTTTGAAATACAATAAATAAATAAAATATATTAGCAAGTGCACAATTTCGAGCTTGGAGGCTAACTTCGAAAAACGGGGCAATTACATTTTTGTTTATGGATCAAGCGCTACAAAAAAAAAAAAAAAGTGGTTTCTTCCAATATCCAAACAAAAGTTATATTGGCGCATAATTTAATTACTCACCTCCGGTAATTTTATAAATCCATGCATAATCAATTCATCCAATGAAATTTCAACAAGATTGTTAAGCACCTGAGTTGGCTTATGCAAAATAAATTCATAACGCAGTACATCACAGTTGGCCAATGCAGCATCAACTAAATTTTTTCTTGGAACTCCCGGTAAATTGTCTGGGTCCAATTCCTATTGTGTGAAAAGAGATAAATAAAAAAAAAACATCCTTTATATTTACGTGTATCAAAAGATTTCATTACCTTTTTATTCTCCACTGGCTTTGGTAACATTTCATGAAACGTTATCATCAGCAATGATTGTAATGCAAAATATGGCGTAAGCATATTTGAATAGTACGACAACTCAATTAGACTTTCGATACTTTGCACTGGTTGTAGGTATATTTGTCCACTTTCGTTTTGTGTTCTTGTAATTAATGCTGAAATAAGTTAAAAGGAATTTTTTACGTCAAATCAAGGCAAATCTACGCAGGGTGATGAATGACAAAGCGAATTCAACCCAATTCGCCGTGCAGCGGAATGTTAAATCAAAAGAAAACATTGATTTCGATTAACTGACATATTGTGGCGAGATGCATAAATAAAATAAGGTCCAACGCAAACGGTCAGGACAATATACCGCTCAAATTTGTTAAAATAATTGCCCCGTACATTCTTCCTACATTGACGCATATTATCAACCACAGTATTACTACCTCCTGCTTCCCTGATATGTGGAAGATTGCCACGGTTATACCTATTGCAAAAACTAAGTTTGCAGATTGTCCTAGTGACTTTCGGCCTATCAGCATTTTGCTAGCACTCTCGAAAGTCTTTGAGATATTGTTGTCGGAACAAATTCAAGACCATGTTTGCAAGCATAGTCTGCTATCACCATTCCAGTCAGGCTTCCGATCAAAGCACAGTTGCTCCACGGCTATCATAAAAATTTTAGACGACGTCAGGGCACCCTTTGACAAAAACCAGTTGACTTTATTATGCCTGCTTGACTTCTCAAAAGCCTTCGTCTCTGTGAACCATGACCTGCTGTGCTCAAAATTAAAAAATTATTTTGGTTTTGATGACTCCGCAGTGCGGCTCATGCGAAGTTATCTGACGGGTAGATCCCAGCTTGTCAAAGTCGGCTCCGAAACTTCAGGTCTAAAACCACTCTTGGCAGGGGTACCCCAAGGCTCTATCTTGGGTCCACTACTTTTTAGTATTTTTATTAATGACATATTTAATGCATGCCAGCATGCTCATATGCATGCATATGCTGATGATGTCCAACTATATTTGTCGGGAAATCATGAGGGGACAAACGATTTATGCTCAAGGTTGAATAATTACTTAACATCCATATTTGAATGGGCTAGGAAAAATGACTTATGCATGAACAGTGAGAATCAATACGTGTTGCCTATATCTAAAAAACGAATAAGTTTCTCAAGTATTCCGCCCTTGCGCGTTGCCAGTAAATGTCTCAAACTCGTTTCAAAAGTGACTAATCTTGGTTTTGTTATTAACACGACGTTGTCCTGTGATGATCATGTAAATTCGGTGGTTAAGAAAGTATACTATATCTTAAGAAACTTACGAATGTCTGCTATTTATACTCCGGTCAATGTTAGAAGAAAACTTGCAATTCAATTGATTATGCCGATCATTTGCTACTCTGAGCTAGTGTACAGTAAACTGAGCTCCCAGTCTGCTCATAAAATTGATGTAGCATTTAATCATGTTACACGTTATGTATTCGGCTTAGCCAGATTTGATCATATATCCAGCTGGAGAGCGCGTCTACTGGGCTGCGAAATCTTCGAATATCTGAAAGCTAGGAACAGCATTTTCCTTTGTCAACTTATCATGTATAAGGAGCCTAGTTACCTATATGATAAGCTAATATTCCCCAGGCCTGCTCGAATCAACGACCTAATAGTACCAACTTATAACTATCTAACATCTGGACGGCTATTCTTTGTCAATGCCATTCGCCTATGGAACTCTATTCCAGTATCCGTACGTAGTAGTCTAAATAAAAGCAACTTTAAAAATGTTCTTTATGCTCATTTTAGTTGAAAGCATTATACTTCTTGAGTTTTCGCCATCAATATGTATGAGTGTATACAATGTTTTGTTATTGAATTTAATTATTTGTTTATTTTATATACTAGTAAATTACGATAATTCTCTATGTTTGATGTGATTATTTAACCTACATAACCCTCTGTTATGAATTTTGTTCTTTTTTACATTGCGATTTATCTTTTTGTTGTACTATAAAAGATCCTAGATCTTATTGTACTAATACTATTTTTGCAATAAATGATGATGATGCTATTGATTACCTAGGCGTTGTATGAAGAATAAGCAATTAGCCGATGGGACAACACCACCTGGTACTGAATTCGCCTTGATCTTCAACTGTTCAAAATATAGAGTGGGGAAAATTCGGAAAGATTGGCTTGATGTTACTAGAGTTTAGGTGGGTTTTAGTCAATGTTCGAGGGGACTCTTAATATAATCTTCCACATTATGTTAATCGATTAAAACGTATTAATCTTCTAACTCTTGTTAGTCGTAGGAAAATGCTTGGTGTAATATTTATGACAAAACTATGAATGAATCGACTTCAAGCGATTTTCTTCTGAACGAAGTGGACCTTAGTGTTCCCTATCGATCTACCAGACACTACAAACAGTAGCTGTAGCTGAGCAGTTTTCGATCTCGACGCTGGACACACCACAGCCCTTCAAAGACTTGACAAAAAAAATAAAGAACAGGATAAGCCTGGTTTCATTGGGCCACTTTAGGGAAGTGCGCTGTCACAACGTCCAACATCTGTAGTGCCACAATTCCCAGTGTACCTAAAACTTGAAATAGTTCCAAATGAGTGCAGAAAATAAACCCAAAATGACCCCGAAATTGGCCCTAAAATAATCCTAAAATGATCTCACAATAGTCACTGGATGTTATTCCAGAAATATTTACAAAATAGTATCTCGAATCCTCCTAAATAGAAGTCAGAATAGAAATAACCAGATTAAAAAACAAGGACGCGGGAGCTGATGGATTGCCTGCGGAGCTATTCAAATACGGCGGCGAGGAACGTTAACAGGGACAATTTAAAGTAGAGACGTTGCAAGCCCGAAAAATAGTGTGAAGCAAGCTTCACAAAATTGTAGTAGGACACTTTCAACCCTCACTACAGCAGAATGTGTTAAACTAACTGTTGTGACCGTATCACGCGTTTATTATTATTCAAATAGTATTAATTAGGATGCAAATACATCAAATATTTCAAGATGTCGACTGCTTCGGCTGTTGTTCTTCTTATAACTCAACGTTAATACGATTGATTGGTTATTTAGCTATATACGTGTGTATGTGTGAGTAACAGCTCCTGCTCTTGTTGTTGTATTAACAGTGTTTCGCCCCATTCAATGGGCACGACCACTCACAAATTATCATCAAAATCCTCAAACGGGAGTCCAAGGAAACTGACTGTTTCAACAGGGGCGGACCATAGGGAGATGGGTGTTAGAGGCGTAGGTTCCACATTACAATTTAAAAGATGGTTGGTGTCATGTGCGGACACATCACATGCAGGACATACTTACGTATGTCGGGGTTGATTCTGGACAAGTAAGAGTTTAACCTGACACAGTATCCAGAACGAAGTTGGGCCAGGGTGACTCGTGTTGTTGTTGTTGTAGCGATAAGGTTTCTCCCCGAAGGCTTTGGGGAGTGTTACCGATGTGATGGTCTTGCCGGATACAGATCCGGTACGCTCCAGTAACACAGCACCATTAAGGTGCTAGCCCGACCATCTCGGGAACGATTTATATGGCCACATTAAACCTTCTGGCCATCCCTCCCTCCCCACCCCAAATTTCATGAGAAGCTTGAGGTCGCTAGAGCCTCGTCTGTTAGTGAAACAGGATTCGCCACGGATAGGTGGGGTTGACAATTGGGTTCGGAGAAGCTATATATTGCGCTGCCAACCTGAACGGGTTGCGCTACACAGCCCCTTGAATCTGGTATTTTAGTCGCCTCTTACGTCAGGCATACCTACCGCGGATATATTCTGACCCCCTAACCCGCTGGGGTGGGTGACTCGTATTTCCCTTGGTAGTGGTGGGATAGTGCATATTAATAACGGGGTTCACCGGGCACGTCCTGACAAACGCGTTTACCGATTCTGTGTGGATTTGGCTAAGGCCCTGCTTATGGTTGCCTGGATCATACGGCGGTGTTGGCAGGTGCCGGATCTCGTCAAAGTGCTTTAGGAGATGTTAATTCCCGTGGAGGCGGTGCTAAATCAAGCAGTTGTTTGCTAGGATGTCCTCGTTTGTGACAATTAAGCAAGAACTGTTCAGCATTTCCTTGTGCTCTTTAATATTGAGCTCTTTGGCCTCGCTATGTAGATGGTGCTCGGGAGTCATAATGAGACATCCGGTCGCAGTTCTGATTGCAGCATTTTGACAGGCCTGTAGCCTTTTCCAGTGTGTATTTTTAAGACCAGGCAACCAGACTGGTGACGCGTAGCTTATGAGCTGATGATAACGTTATGTGTATGTGAAATAACCTCTTTGCTTCAAGCTGCTGGTTAAGTGTATGTGTGGCTGCTTGATTTGATGTGTTCATGAACATAAGAGTGACTGCTTGCTTAAATATGTACATGTACATATACCTGCTAGCTTTATTGTTGTTGTGCATTTATTAAGAAGCAGCATAGTGATGTATAAAACTGCTAATATTCGCCACAATATCGTACATAAGATTCTTTCAAGTATATGGTGCGAAGGATTGAATCCCACCGTGAATCGGCTGATTGGACCCTATCAGTGCGGCTTCAGACCTGGTAAATCTACAATCGACCAGATTCTCACAATGCGCCAAATTTCATTTCATTTCAATGCTCCAAATCTTGGAAGAAACCCGCGAAAAAAGAATCGACACACATCACCATTTCATCGATTTAAAAAAAAAGCTGCCTATATGCCGTTATGTCTTAATTTGCTTTCCTCGCAAAACTTATACGGCTGTGCAAAATGCCGTTGATCAACACCATCAGCTCAGTTAGAATTGAGAAGGGCTCTTCGAGCCGTTCGAAACTAAGCGGGGTTTCAGATAGGGTGACCACCTATTGTGTGATTTTTTTTAATTTGATGCTGAGGAAAATTATACTAACTGCAGAACTTAACCGCTCTGGAGCAATATAACAATAAATTTATTTGATGTGTAACGAAAATAAGGCCAAACATATTTTGGAACAGAGGGGATTGGAAACACGTCCTTTTCAATCTCCCATTATATGTTGAGCTGTGGTGATCGGAAATGGGTGATTGGATACCCGTTATTTCCAACATCCATATACATGTTTAGCTGTGTTGATCGGAGACTAATACATTGCGGCAGCTTAAAATACCAATATAATTGAAAAATATATGTTCACAATTTTGTTACCGTATGCTGGGAGCACTAGAGGATTGGAAACGCGTCCTTTCCCTCCTCGCTTAAAAGAGTGGCTCCCAGACTCGTCAGTTTGTCACGCTAGAAAATATGCTGATCGGAATGACTTGGAATTCCGACAGCATATTAAATAGGACTAAGTAATTGTAATAATGAATTGTGTTAAGTAGTTTAAGTTTTAGGCCTAAACAGCCGTAATAATAAATAAATTAAATATTCTATAAAAGCGTGCAACTACTGCCATATGCTGATGACAAATAACATTTGGTTTGGAGTTTTTATTTTGCTATTTGCTCCTCTTTCTGTTACTGCTACTCTGGAGTAGCAAATGCAAAAACTAATTATATGTGGGACTTATACAGTACTACCTAAATGAATATTATTACCTTCGCCCAGTAAATCCCTTGAGTAGTTTACGATGTGTAGAGAGTCACCAGCAAATGCCATATCTTTGCGTCCTTTTAATCGATCACGTAACGCATCTAATGCTTTCGCAATATCGTTAACCTCACCGCCATTACGAAAACGAGTCAACATTAAAAACGCCAGCGCATTTGTTGACATTACAGATGTGGCGGCTGCACAATCATATACAACTTCACGTGAAATACTATCAATAAGTGTACGATGTTCTTCGCATATCACGTCAGTACCATATAACGATGAGGTTGATTGATTATGTTGTAAGGTTCTGAAAGAAAACAAAAATATAGTTTACTTACTTTTCTGCATTTTTTGTCTGCTTCTTGAGATTTACCTTTCGGCGGGTTTGTATACTTTAAAATGACTATTATTATCTGTAACAATTTTATTAAATGATTGGACAAGTTCCTTAATAGAGTAAGGTTCGTTAAAGTCGATACGCATAAGTCCGTATTTTGAATGCAAAGTCTACAAATAGGCATTTATTATTAATATTATAGCAAGTATTTAAAAAGATAAACATATAAGTGCAGAATATCGACATTTCATTTCGCAGATCTATAGAAATTTTTCCGCAATTAGGCAATTCTGTAATATATTATTAAGTATCTTGCCATTAAGCTAGGAACTAGAAAATGCAAACATAATTCAGAGCTTGACGTTTAAAATGTAGATCAGAAACTGTTGAGAGTTCAATGTTAACTACCCCGAACCTTGAGCAACTTTTTTTGTTTTAAATTACCATTACTTACAATAACACTAACAACAATTCCTTTCATCTTCGTAATGTCTTTCTATCCTGCATTATTTACAACAAACCTTCCAAATTCCTGCCATTGCTTTCCAAAATGACTCTGGTACCTTCTTTTCACCTTTTTGTTCACGCACAAAATTTCCGTCAACTAGACGTTCATAATTGACTGAAACAGGTACCAATAGTGCATCCGGTATACTACGATCCATAAATGCATTTACAATCACCGATAATATTCCACCTTTAGGCATACAGGGTTTTCCGGTACGTGTACGTCCACCCTCAATAAAGAATTCAACATTGTGCGACATCTTTAATGCATGCTGCAAGTACTGTTGCAATATTGCGCGATATAAAATATCTTTTTTACCAATAACGGGATCTATTTTTCGTTTGATAAAGAATGCACCCAATCCACGTAAAAGTCCACCAAAAATCGGTATTTGCAAATTATCACCAGCAGCAACTAATGGACTGCGTATATCATTATTTGTTAAAATGAATGTAACCATAATATAGTCCAGATGACTACGATGTAACGGTAAAAATATCAGTGGTATGCCGGGTGCTCGCTCGGAAGCCCTTTTCAATGTTTCTATTTGTCTCGTATGTGTAACGACGCCAGATAAAAAACATGGCAAAAGTTTGTAGAGTAGCCATGATGTTAACATTATCAAATAATGATTTAATGTTGAGCGCATATTCATTAAAATACTTTTAGCGCGTCGCTCCTGGTTTGTAAGTATTTCTTGATAATTTTTTCCATCTTCATCTGTATCTCTCATTGTTTCACCATTCACCTTAAACGTTTTTTGTGTCTCAACTCTTTGTTCACGAAATAATTGCTCAGCTGCTTGCTTAATTGCATGTTGTACCATGGCATCTTCTTCAACAGCACTGGATACCTGAAACAAATAATAAAATGCAATTTCTTTATTTCAATTGTTATCAACATATAATATATATATATACCTGTGGATATTCAAACTGTTTTATGCGCAAACATTGTGCAATAAATGGAAAATAGACACCCCAATCAAACATTGATTGATACGGTTGCCGGCCGGCATGAGGCGTTAGCTCCAACATGTTGTTTGTACCTTGCGCGTGGGTTAGTGCATTTGATGGTTTTGTTTCCTGTAAATATATAAACAAAGTAAAAATTTATAACATTTAATGACGTAACTAGCAACTTTGCGCCAATATTTAGTAATTTTATGCGGGTTATCGCTATAAGTAACAACCTCAAACCATCCACGAGCACGAAATACCTCGTCCGACATTTTAAGATTTAGTTAATTTACACCAAATAATGCATTAACCAAACTAATTAATTATTTAGCTTCTTTGCCAATTTTAACTTTTTTTCCGTCTAAAAACAATTTACAACCAGCCCCAAATGTAAAATCCGCGCTATGAAACACAGCCAATACAAAGATGCGAAACAAAAATCAAGTGGCCAATTTGCAAAAAATCAGTACGTTCTTTTAACAGCCACAGGTATATTGCGGTTAACCGTTGTCGCCCAAATTTTGTTGTCAATATTTGTCTTCACGTTTACGTTTGCGCGTAAAAAAACGCTTATCCTCGCTTATATAATTCTTAGGAGACCCATCTAGCGGGAGTGGTTAAACAACTAGCTACAGGACAGGGTGTACCTACATAAATTCGGAGACACAAACCTCTGGTGGCCATAAGGGCGAATTAATGGTGACTTATAATCATAAAGCCATAACCAGATAAAACAGCTGTTCACACCTACTATTCGAGTTATGTAATCGAGTTATACTATGATCAAACAGAGAAATAAATTGAGGCAATTTCGATTTAAATTGAGTGGTGTTCATACAACTCAATTTAGCTTACACAATAGTAATTTGATAGCTGTTTGGCTCATCTCTACGGCAAAAACATACCTTTGTTCAAACTGTGAAAATGTGCGTGTTGGTATTAGGCGAATCGAATGGAATGAAAACATAAAACTTTGAAATTTTTGTGTATTGTAAGAAAATGTGTTCAATGTTTTGGTTTAATTTTGAGTTTGCCATCTTATTTTGACAATCTCTATTCCAGTGAAATGAAACAAATCAAATCAGCTGATAAGATGAGCCAACCATATAGTTGAGCCATGCGTAACTGACGTTTAAATCTACTCAATAAACACGCTTTACAAGGTTGCATTTGCTGTTTGAAACAAATTATTACGCAATTTTTTTTTAAATTGCTAATTTATTAGGGGTACTCATGTAATACTATGTTCAAACAGAAAAATAAATTGAGGAAATTTCGATTTGAATTGAGTGCTGTTCATACAACTGGATTTAGCTTACACAATAGTAATTTGATAGCTGGTTGGCTCATATCTACAGCAAGAACATACCTTTGTTCAGACTGTCAAAATGAACACGCACATTATTAGGCGAATGAAATGGAATGAAAACATAAAACTTTGAAATTTTTGTGTGTTGTAAGAAAATGTGTTCAATGTTTTGGTTTCATTTTGATTTTGCCATCTTCTTTTGAAATCCGTACTCCAGTGAAATGAAAGACATAAAATCAGCTGATTAGATGAGCCAACCATATAGTTCAGCCATGCGTAACTGACGTTTAAGTATACTCAATAAACACACTTTACAATGTTGCATTTGCAGTTTGAAACAATTTATTACGCAATTTTTTTTAAATTGGCAATTTATTATTACAATTTATTATATGACAAATTGCGTAATAAATTGCCCAAATAGTATAAATTGCCAATTTGGTGTGTGTTTGAACCTAGTATAACCTTATATATGCCTTATAGTGTAAGCGTATAAATTTATCTAGTGCGTAAACGAGCTGTCAAATTTTGTATGAAAAATCATTTACACAATTTGTAAAAATTTACGCGCACATTTCATTGTGTAAATGCGGTAAACTCCAAGGAATGCAAGCTTGCAGACATTACAGCAGGCATTTTCATCAGAAATCTCCATCATCAGCAAGTCATTTACAAGTATATCTTAGTAAAGACGTTTTAGTTTTGATTTTTCACTTAATCTTCGCATTTTTTAATTTGTCTAACAATCAAAAAAAAATTTGTTTGGCAATAATACAGCTGATAAACAATCAAGTTTATCAAGAATATTACTAGGTGCATTCATATAACAGCGTGTGTAAATGGATATAATTTTACACCTTATAAGTTTATATGCTTTCATGAGTCACCCTATTATTACAATTATATGATAAATTGCGTAATAAATTGCCAAAATGGTATAAATTGCCAATTTGGTGTGTGTTTGTTCATAGTATTAGCGTTATATAACATATGGTATGACACCATTAATCGATTACATTGATTTCCATAAGGTAGGTTCGATCAGCTGTTTTATCTGGTTATGGCTTTATGGTTATAAGTCACCATTAATTCGCCCTATGTTAAACATATATAGCTGAATCAGTTGCGATGAACAGTGGACACGCACCACTTTAAGATGTGATACATAGAATTAGTGTAAAGGGGAAACATAGACACATATTTCAATTACATTGGACTATAGAGTATTGGAATATACGATTTTTCGAATCAAGAAATAAGTGTAAAAATTGCATTGATTTTTGTCTTTAAAGCATATATTTGCACATTTTTTCATAAAGGTATATTTTGTCGCATAATATTTGGTGAATTTCAGTTAAATACATTTCAAGATTAGTTGACAACCTTATCGAAAATATGTTTTTAGACCAATAATAGCCATCATCCGGTGGCAAAGAGCCTGAGCCAGATAAATAATTTTGTATGTAAATGCAACAACAACGACTTGAGCCAGATAAATCCAGATAGAAGTCTGGTTCAATTTGTGAGCCAGATAATTTGTTAATTACTTGTCTTTAGTTTGGCAACGCTGCCTTTAATAAACCTACTTTTTCAAAAAGAGATGTCGCTGCTTAGCCTTTCGCCGTTTGAGTTAAACAAAAAACAGCGGCGACATCTGCCTATCATATTTCACGTGTGCGAAAATATCGCGACATCTGCTTCTCAAGTCTCTCAATGATCCAGAGCATTCTCGTGAGAATTGAGAGTGAGCCGGAGCTGTAAAACTCACTGGATGACGGCTGATTCATTTGGCAATGCGCACCACAAATCAAACATAGAAGATTGCGCAATCACGAGTTCAAAATTACTTCATTGTGCGCATATACGTCACACTTGACTGCTTGAGCGAATGAAAGAAAGAGGGAAGAAACAAGAGCTAACAAAAAATTGCACATTGCGCATGTAAACAAAAGATCAGCTTTTTTTATGTGCAATTTTGACTTCATTTTCCTTTAGCTCTTGTTTTTCTCTCCTTTCTTTCATTCGCTCAAGCAGTCAAGTGTGACGTAGTTGCGCAGAACGGAGCAATTTTGAACTCGTGAATGCGCGATCATCACACATACACACGCATATGGCTATGGGAGAGGCGTGGACTACAGATATACATGTATATAGCTGGTATCTAACCACGCATGCGCTACAACTGTTCGCGAAATTACTAGACCTAAGGAGAAATGGGTGAACGAGGAAACCGAGAGTATAAAAGCAGCGCAAGCTGAGTAATAACGAATCAGTTTTGACGCTATTGGTTGTGAAGTACTACCCCCAAAGTAATCTAAATAAAGACCAGTTGCAATACTGAATATTGGAGTGATTTATTCAGCAGTTTAGAAGAAGGTTTCAAATAAGCGGAATTTCCCACAATTCGTTACAATATTTTTCTTATGTCGATTGTGTTATGTCGATGTATTTTCGTTGGGAAGCTTTTCACAGCAGATATAAAGTCGGATTGTTTGCCAAACCACAGTCGAGGGGCGACCCAGCTTAGAATGCCCATTTCTAAAGAATTTCATGCTGCTTTTTATGATACTTGAACCTAGGGCATTTGGTGTTGTAGGCGAGTACGCTGCCAGCACATCGCGGCTGCCGCATGGCTTAAAAAGTAGTTGGTAAAAAGTAAACAAGAATTCATATGCAATACATGCAGGTGTGTTCTGCGTAATTTACAACGAATGCGATCCCGGTAATAGTCTAGAACTAGGTCCGACTAGTAATACGCGTCCAAATATATATAGAGAGAGGTGTCAAATGGCGTGTATTGACTTCGACAACAATAATACGAAGGCGGAAAAGAAAACATTTAACTGGTTCAAAAGATATTAGGGGGACTCATGTAACCGTATAAATGCCTTATAAAGTGTGTAAACGTATAAATTTATCTAGTTTACGCACGAGCTGTCAAATTTTGTATGAAAAATCATTTACACAATTTGTATAAATTTACGCGCACATTTCAGTGTGTAAACGCGGTAAACTCAAAGGAATGCAACCTTGCAGACATTACAGACGGCATTTTCATCAAAAATCTGCAACATCAGCAAGTAAAGGCGTTTTAGTTTTGATTTTTAACTTAATCTTCGCATTTTTCAATTTGTCTAACAATCAAAAAAAAATTAGTTTGGCAATAATACAGCTGATAAACAATCAAGTTTATCAAGAATATTACTAGGTGCATTCATATAACAGCGTGTGTAAATGGATATAATTTTACACCTTATAAGTTTATATGCTTTCATGAGTCACCCTATTATTACAATTATATGATAAATTGCGTAATAAATTGCCAAAATGGTATAAATTGCCAATTTGGTGTGTGTTTGTTCATAGTATTAGCGTTATATAACATATGGTATGGCACCATTAATCGATTACATTGATTTCCATAAGGTAGGTTCGATCAGCTGTTTTATCTGGTTATGGCTTTATGGTTATAAGTCACCATTAATTCGACCTATGTTAAACATATATAGCTGAATCAGTTGCGATGAACAGTGGACACGCACCACTTTAAGATGTGATACATAGAATTAGTGTAAAGGGGAAACATAGACACATATTTCAATTACATTGGACTATAGAGTATTGGAATATACGATTTTTCGAATCAAGAAATAAGTGTAAAAATTGCATTGATTTGTTGGTGCATATATTGTCTTTAAAGCATATATTTGCACATTTTTTTTTTTATTTTATATTTTGTCGCATATTTTTTAATATTTGGTGAATTTCAGTTAAATACATTTCAAGAATAGTTGGCAACCTTATCGAAAATATGTTTTTAGACCAATAATAGCCATCATCCGGTGGCAAAGAGCCTGAGCCAGATAAATAATTTTGAATGTAAATGCAACAACAACGATTTGAGCCAGATAAATCCAGATAGAAGTCTGGTTCAATTTGTAAGCCAGATAATTTGTTAATTACTTGTCTTTAGTTTGGCAACGCTGCCTTTAATAAACCTACTTTTTCAAAAAGAGATGTCGCTGCTTAGCCTTTCGCCGTTTGAGTTAAACGAAAAACAGCGGCGACATCTGCCTATCATATTTCACGTGTGCGAAAATATCGCGACATCTGCTTCTCAAGTCTCTCAATGATCCAGAGCATTCTCGTGAGAATTGAGAGTGAGCCGGAGCTGTAAAACTCACTGGATGACGGCTGATGCATTTGGCAATGCGCACCACAAATCACACACAGAAGATTGCGCAATCACGAGTTCAAAATTACTTCATTGTGCGCATGTACGTCACACTTGACTGATTGAGCGAATGAAAGAAAGAGGGAAGAAACAAGAGCTAACAAAAAATTGCACATTGCGCATGTAAACAAAAGATCAGCTTTTTTTATGTGCAATTTTGACTTCATTTTCCTTTAGCTCTTGTTTTTCTCTCCTTTCTTTCATTCGCTCAAGCAGTCAAGTGTGACGTAGTTGCGCAGAACGAAGCAATTTTGAACTCGTGAATGCGCGATCTTCTGTGTGTGATTTGTGGCCAATATGTATGTGTATATAGTTAGTATATACTACAGTCGGTGTGTATTACAATAAGTGTACTATATTGTAACGAATTTACTGCAATTCCCCTTATTTGCAATCTTCTGCCAACGTTCGTATCGCTAAACTGTTGAATAAATAACTCCAATATTGAATAATGGAAAAATGGCCTTTATTAAAGTACTTCACAATAACACTTATACTTTGCAACGAATAGCTTGCTTAATAACCAAACTGATTGATAGCTCAAATGAAACTGAATTCCAGCGCCTCTACACTTGCTGCCTTTTATACTCTCTGATTTCCTCGTTCGCATCTTCTAGGCGCTTCCATTTCCAGAATCTACTAGTTGTCCATGAGCTCTCAAATTTCTCAGCTGTAACTACAATTGCACGATTTTATAGCTTCTCTCATTGCATACTATCAGGAGTATCTCAGAAATATGCATGTAGTTGTGCCTTGCTTCTCAGCTGCGTGTACCTACATATGTGTAGACATAATGATTGATTCGTTTATGTAGATACAAGTGACTGTCTGCTTTATTGTTGTTGTGACTTCATTTACTTAGCATCAGACTAGGGATGTGAGTATCACTTAGTGTCACTCATAATCGTCACACTGCCCTCCACCTAAGTCTGATCGTCCCGATCAGACAAATCTCTCGATCTAAACGCTGCTAGCATCGCCAAATGTACCACTCTTCTATTTATTGGTTTCCCAATTGCTTGTATGCGGTAGATGACATCACTGATCGTCTTCACAACTCTGTACGGGCCTTCCCAACTGCACCGATATTTGGATGGAACACCTTTCCGCCGGTGAGGGTTGTATAGTAGTACCAAATCTCCCTCCAAGAAACCTTCCGAATTAAAGTCTTTGTCATGCCAGTGTCTGATCTTACTACTCATTACCCTGTGCCGTTCCCCCACACTCTGTTGTTTGTCCAATGAACTACTTCGTAGAGCTTGCGCTTGACGGATTGGCTTCGCATAATCAGTATCGTTCCCACGTTTCACAACAGTGGTGCGATCCGGCTTGAAACCAGCCTCGCATTCTTTCTCGGAAATTCGTTGCTTCGTTTTCCTGCGCCTTTTAGGTTTTGTCAATGCCAGTGTTTCTCTCGCAGGTTCTTTTGATTTTGCTTTATTTGGCCCATTCGATCTATTAACCTTTGTCTTTGACTTCCGTGGTTTTTGTCGAGTCTTCTCCACCAGTACTCGATTACTACTGAATCCTTTCTGCAAACTGAAGTTAAGTGGTATATCCTGGTTCTTATAACGCATCACCCTTTTTTGCATATCGATCTTGATGTCATGGTCAACCAAGAAGTCCACTCCCAATATGACTTCATCAACGATCTCCGCCACAACGATTTTGTGTAGAACTGTGACCTTTCCAATCAAGACTTCACATACCACTTCTCCCTGGACTTGGTTATACTCGCCAGTGACCGTACGCAACCTTGCTCCAGTTAACAGTTTTAGTCTCCTGTTGACCAAGTCATATCGGATTAAGGAATGAGATGCGCCCGTATCTACAGTCAGTACACGCTCCTTGCCATCGACATTCCCTCTGACGGTAAGACTGCTTGAACTCCTTCCAATTTGCGAGACAGATATCACAGGACATTCAATAGCTGCAGCTAGCTCTCGATCTCTACATCTTATTCGCTCTTGCTCATCTCCTCCAACTTTGCGTTTACGGCCATCCACATTGTTGGAACTATTAGGACCAAGATCGGAATGACGTGCAATTTGACCGGGCTTCCCGCATTTGAAACATTTGATAACTCTTTCACTCCGCTTTTGCGATTCTTTCAGCGCCTCCAATATTGCGTCTACCCACTCTGGCCTTTCTACTTCCACACGGCGTGCTTTGAAACCTGGCTTACGCAGAAGCGACGCTGTTTCCAGAATCAGAGATTGTGACATAGTTTCTGCGAATGTTGGCTTTGGGTTTG
The DNA here is from genome assembly GCF_040869045.1 of Eurosta solidaginis. Taxonomy (NCBI): domain Eukaryota; kingdom Metazoa; phylum Arthropoda; class Insecta; order Diptera; family Tephritidae; genus Eurosta; species Eurosta solidaginis. Next base: position 343,262,211 of record NC_090319.1, on the reverse strand, counting down.
CATATGTAGCTCGCTTTGTTTCAACGTCCCGTATGCCATTTATAAAACTCTGGATTTTTACCCTCTCTGTGTACTCCACGGGTGCGTCCGCATTTCAAAATGTGCCAACCTTTCAACATCCGAGGCAAACTCCTGCAACGTGTCGCGGTTCAGTAACTCCATTTGGTATATCTGTCTCCTATGCTCAGTTCCGTATTGTCTCTCTAGAGCACCCATCAATGCTTCATAACAGTTCCGTTCGCCCTCTGGAATGTTTTGAACAGTCCAGCAAATTTATCTTCAGCACTCCAGTTGTTCACTGCTGCGGTCTTCTCAAACTGAATCTTAAAGACCTGGAAAGGAACAGAACCGTCAAAGGATGGTGTTTTTACCTTTGTATTACTCGCTGAAACAGCTGGGTGATTCATTTGCAACTCCTGTATACGACCTCTCAAAGCTTCTATCTCGGCATCAATTTTGTCCTCGAGCTGTACAATTTTTGTATCCTGTGCTTCCAGCTTTGATGTTACCCTTATCTCATGTGCCTCCAGCTGCGAGGATATGCGGGCCTCCTGTGCTTTCAACTGCTCAGCCAACTGAGATGTCATATATGTCTTTTGCTCTTCCAGTTGAGTTTCCATCTTGGATGTAATCTGTGTCGACATTTCTGACATACGCGTTTCTTGTGCTTCAATCTTCGATGTAATCTGTGTCGATATTTCTGACATACGCGTTCTTGTGCTTCAATCTTCGATATAATCTGTGTCGACATTTCTGACACACGCGTTTCTTGTGCTTCAATCTTCGATGTTATTCGTGTCTCTTGGGATTCCATCTGTGATGACATATACGTTTTCTGTTCTTCCAGTTGAGATAATACTGTCGATGTTTGAGCAGATATTGCAGCCAAAATCATGTTCAAGTCTGTACTCGTAACTCTCTGCGATGTTTCGTCCCCATCAGGATAAAAGACATACTCGTCCACATCAATTCCTTCTGCTTCCATTGCCTCTCGTAGTAGTGCCTGAAGTTCATGCCGGTTGCATTCAATCCACGGTTCTCCAACTCCTTCTTCAGTTGTTGGATCTTTAATTCACTGAACTTTGCCATGTCCTTGTTGTCCTCTGGAATTTATTCAACAGTTCCTCTTCTGACACCAATTGTAACGAATTTACTGCAATTCCCCTTATTTGCAATCTTCTGCCAACGTTCGTATCGATAAACTGTTGAATAAATAACTCCAATATTGAATAATGGAAAAATGGCCTTTATTAAAGTACTTCACAATAACACATATACTTTGCAACGAATAGCTTGCTTAATAACCAAACTGATTGATAGCTCAAATGAAACTAAATTCCAGCGCCTCTACACTTGCTGCCTTTTATACTCTCTGATTTCCTCGTTCGCATCTTCTAGGCGCTTCCATTTCCAGAATCTACTAGTTGTCCACGAGCTCTCAAATTTCTCAGCTGTAACTACAATTGCACGATTTTATAGCTTCTCTCATTGCATACTTTCAGGAGTATATCAGATATATGCATATAGTGTTGCCTTGCTTCTCAGCTGCGTGTACCTACATATGTGTAGACATAATGATTGATTCGTTTATGTAGATACAAGTGACTGTCTGCTTTATTGTTGTTGTGACTTCATTTACTTAGCATCAGACTAGGGATGTGAGTATCACTTAGTGTCACTCATAATCGTCACAATATGTTTCTGCGTACACCTGTAAGATTTGTACATATGTGTGTACATATATACTTTTATATTTGAATTTAAACGTTGCTCATGGCCAGTGTCACTGGTATAAATATTTTATGTTCTGCGATTCGTTTTCTTATTTATCTTCTTTTTGCACAAAAAATTGTTGTCAGAAATTTTTTAATAATGCCTAAAACCAAAACTACTTTGGCTGGAACTCTTCCAAAATATGTGAACGAATATAAAGAGATATTCGAAACCGATGGAGGAATTTTATTTTGCAAAATTTGAAATAAAAGAGTTAGCTGTGCAAAAAAGTGTCAAGTTGATCAGCACATGCGGTGCCAGAAGCACGTAGAGCAGAGCCGGCCACACAAATACTAAAACAATTGCATAAGTGTGTGTAAAAATTGAGTGACAACTCCCCACAGTGTGCTAACAGAAAATATGGACTGTGAAGTTTGAAATTAAAAAGGACTTTGGTTATTTGATTTCAAGCTAATCCTGACTATATTTACATATATTCGTATTTACTTATATTCGTATAAATAAGAACGCGGAGGTCGAGCTAAGCAGATACAACTTTTTTATAAAAGAAGGTATGTTGTTACTTCAATGCAAAATTCATAAGGGCGCAATTGCTTTGCTAAAAATAAAGCGACGACAAAAGAAGCCTTTATTTCATAGTTCCTAACTGCTGTACCTGATTCGCTATCTGAAAACAGTTCCCTTTTGGCTTTATCAAATAAACTGAGCTTTTCTGCTTTTGAAAGGGAAGCTATGTCTTTGTGGCAGTTATTAAAATGGCTTTTCAAAGAAAAAAGTTTTTTTTGTTGTGAAAATTCGCTCGCACAGCAAACATTGCAGCATATTGTTTTTATTTAATGCGCAAAAAGTAGCATGGACGTTTTCTTTTGCATTCATCCTGGTTTTGTTTAGCATGCGGGGCCTCTTGCTTGCTCAAGCGTTAAGGCCCCATTACTGATACTTAGCATAGACTTGACTTGACTTGGCGTAAACTTGGCCACTTAGCCTTAATTATTCTCCACTTAGCGCATACAATCTGGCATCATAATCAATAAATGTCAATTTGTATGACAAAATGTCAAAATGAAATGGAAACAAACAAATGACATCTCAAAATGTAAACATCACTTAGAACTTACATAGAAAATCTAAATTCAACAGACTTCTAAATCAAATTAAGTGTTGCTAAGTTTTGAGTAATCAGTAACATGCAATGTTCATTTAACAGAACTGTAAGTGACAGTTATCAAGCCAAGTCAAGTCTATGCTAAGTATCATAATGGGGCCTTTAAGCTGGAGTCATTGGTGCCGTTTGACGTATCGCTGTAGTCGTATCCCTAACGTAATCAGCTGTTTATCGTTACGACGGTTAACCAAAACCCAATTGGTTGGCTACGATACGGTTACGACCTTGGCGGCACCAATAATCGATTGCATTGATTCTCATAAGGTTGGTCGAATCAGCTGTTAAAAGGTTACCGATACGGTTACCGATAAAGCACCAATGTAGTGATGGACGATATGGCTATTTTGATCTATCAGTGAAAATAGATATGGCTATTTTTGAATCACGGCTATTTTTATAGCTATACCGATCGCTTTATTTTAACAAGCTCTACAGAAGATATGATGGGCGATACATCGATTTTGAGCTATCAGTGAATATAGATATGGCTATTTTTTACAGCTATGGCGATCGCTTTCATTTATCTTTGAAAAGCGAATCTGCAATTATTTGTATACTTGGATATAAAAATTGAATGTTTAAGTTTGTTTACCAGAGTAGATTGAATGTTATACATTAATTTAATTTAGTATACAGAATATATGAACCAAATTGGAATAAAAAGACGAAAATATGCACCTTTTATAGTAAACTGATGTAATGTGAAATTCTAATATGTTCAGTCTCGTATTACACTCAATGAGATGAAACTAGCTGAAATAGATGTCTATGCATCTTTGTTTTATAAGTTTTGCTAATTGAAAATGCTTTGATTTTTAAATGTAAGATGGATCAACCCGAAATAAATCTGTATATGTAACACCATAAAAACATGATTTTTTTACTATATTATACTACACCGATGTATTCAGAAATACTCCGTATGAATTTATTCTGAAAGTTGTATTTGGCTGCATAATATTTGTATAGTAAAGTTAATCAATTTTTAATGAAAAATATAGCAAATTCTTCAAACTATTATAAAAATATTCGGTAATAGTCTAGTTGAGGGGTCGACTGCTAATACGCTACCAAAAATATCGAGGGAGGTGTCAAAAGACGCGTCTTGACATCAGTATTAATAATCCGAAGGCGGAAAATAAAAATATTAACGCGTTCATAAGATATTAACGAAAACCCGAAAAAAGACCCGCGGGTACCTCCGAAACCGGGGGTCGGATCCATAGTATTTTTGCGCAGAACACCTTTCGGCGTTGGCGGCCTTGGGCCGCGCTTATAAAAAATAACCCTGGGCTACGCCATGCCACGTCCGGGTGTGTGGTTTAACCGTGGCTACCGCCACGGTGATGCACAATTTTTTTGGTGGGTACAAACACAACAACAACCACATGGAAATCGCCAACTTCAACTGCAAATATCTCCGGACAGAGATAAAATTTTTCTTTCAGATTATTGTTCTCGAGGTTAATACGCGTCTTTTGACACCTCTCTCGATATTTTTGGTAGCGTATTAGCAGTCGACCCCTCAACTAGACTATTACCAAATATTCTTTAGCAGAAAATTAGCCACCCACTTCAGTGCCCTAGAAATTAGCCGGAGAATTCAACCATATACAAACCATATGACAAAGCTTGAATTGCATTCTCCCAAAAAACTAAAATTTTTAGTTAATCTGTTTATAATAAGACGAGTGATATATGTTTCTATAATTCTTTTATTTTTCCATCAAAAACACAGATTTTATAAAACTGTTAACGGCTACAGCCTAGAAGTATTAACTTATTAATAACACATGCATTAGTTTCATGTCCGAATCAGTTTTAGCAAGCGTAAAAATGCTATTGTTTCTTTGTTTAGGCCAACGTCCCATCTTATTTCTATACCCTCCTGTGTTTGCGATCCTTTTAAATTTTTATCGTATTCTGTTTCTAGGAGCACAAGTGGACCAAAAACTATCTCGTATTGATAACCATCTTCATAACGCAATAGCACTTGTGATGGTTCAGTGTCTATACCTGGCTTCTCTGAAATGTTGCATCGATATTTTCCTTCCATAATTCCTCTAATTTGTTTATTTGTGCTGCTGATATTTGTTGTGCACGCCACTGCTCTTGCTCGGTAGGCACCTTAACCAACCACGGCAAAAACGAACGATCAGTTATAAGTGGCTTCCATTGTTCTTGATCCCAATTCATATACATTACGTACGCCACACGAGTAAAATTTTAGTACCGTTTCTCGAAGTGGACCTTCAGAATGTAGGGTGACTTCCCTATGTTTAGCCCTCACCGAAAGTTTAACAATTTGGGATCCAGATGTGCTTCCACGCCCATTGCAAAACCATTTTTTGCAATTATTGCACATCACTTCGTCGTCGAAATTCTTGTTGCACAAGTTTGCTTTGTTCCGTTCGCCGTTTCCACAATTTCTCTGGCCAAAAAACATACTTTTTTCGCCCTTATTTACCAATATCTGTTGACGAGAAATTTTTTTCGTTGTGCAGTTCTTAAGACAACTAACCCCATTTTTCGATAATAGCTGGCAAACTTTTTTAAAGGTATATTTTTTCTAATTTTCGAGAAAATTATTCCTTTTTGTCGCCAATAAACTTTTTTACTCATTCGGAAAGCAAAGCACACAGATGGGTAGTGATGAACGATATTTCACTATCGATGATTGCATCCCCGCTATCAATATTAGTATTATAATTTCATGCTAAAGGAAAATCGCCAATCGCTATAATCGCTATTGGCGATATTCTGCCAGAGGTGATTGCCATTCAAAAGAATCGAATGAAGGAAAATCGCCAATCACTGATATATTTGGATTGCAATAGCTATAGCTATTAGCGATTTGTCAATATCGGCGATGCAATCACCAATAGCGAAATATCGTTCCATCACTACACCAATGTATTTTATGCAGCGAATGGCAAGCGATAGCAAAATACAAAGAACTATAAAACAATGTAAAAGTAAAAATATTTTCACATTATTAAGTTTTAAAAAATATGTATGTTCAAAGGAACTTAATAATTCTAACTAAAACGTATTAAAAGTCACTTTAACATTGCAGCATATTTTTTTTATTATGTGCCCAAAAAGTAGCATGGACTTTTCCTTTTGCATTGACTGTTGATTTTAGTGAGTGACAAGCGAAAGCAAACGATCATGATCACACATCGTTAGTGTCGGTGTGAAGATACGAACTCAAATTGCACAATGTGCAACTTTTGGCCGGCTTTGACGTAGAGCTTTCTAGAAGGCAAGATGAAAAAACTTCTCAATGCCTGCTTAAAAATTACGTGGGCAATAAGATCAAGTTTTACATGGAGCTTTGCGAGTCATTTATTGCAGCTGATATCCCATTATTGAAGTTAACAAACCAGCATTTAATCAAGTTTTCCAAAAAATACACCACGGAATCCATTCCTTCTGAGTCAACTTTGAGAAAAAACTATGTCCATGATATCTATTTATCGCAAATTGAAGAAATCAAAGGGCTTTGAAGAACCATTTTCTGTGCGTATATATTGATGAAACGACTGGCATACACGGCCGTTTCATAGCAAATATTTTAGTGGGAAGCTCCAAATTTTTTTTATTAAACGTCGTTTGTCTAGAACGCACAAATCACTCCACAATTGCAAGAGCATTTGATGATTCCATGCAATTATTGGGCCCTGACTTCGAAAAGTCGAAAATTATTTTATATGTACTGACGCAGCTCCATATATGGTAAAGTCAGCAAAATCGCTGAAGGTATTTTATCCAAAATTACTGCACGTTACTGGTTTGGCACATGCAATGCATCGAATGGCCGCAGATGTTAGAACCGGTTTTAGTGATGTGGACGACTTAATATCTAATGAAAAGAAAATATTTTTAAAATCTGCTTTGCATGTTGAAGCGTTTAAAAACATGTTTCCCAATATCGCTCTTCCGCCACAGCCAATATTAACAAGATGGGGAACCTGGTTATAGGCGGCAAAATATTATTCCGAAAATTTTAACGAGTTTTTTAAATTTTATTGAAGCAATTTAGCCCATATTAATTCAAACGACAACTTATTGCCAGATATTATAACTAAATTGGAAGGGAAAAAATCGTTGGCTGAACAATTGCATATTGTGTAGGCTGCTGTTACAACTATTGAAGGGGTGCAAGGTGAACTTGGTGAAAAGATAAGAGAGAAATTGAGCACCGTTCTGCAAAAAAAATACTGGGTTCCAGGAACTTAAGGTAATATCTGGTGTGCTAAGTTCAAGTGACCAAATGGACTCACGTGACAGCTGTAATGAAAGCAGTTATGGCCCCCATGAATTATCTTGATTCAAGTACGCCCCAATCACCAGTGTTGAAGTAGAAAGAACGTTCTCCTTGTACAAAACATTTTTGCGGCCAAATAGGGAAGGTTTAACTTTGACAATTTTAACCCTTTCGGGACGGAACTCTACGCGCAGTGGAATATTTTGTTAAATGCAAAGCAACAGTTGTTTGGTTACCAAATAAAGTTTCTGCGGTGTCAAAGGGGGCGTGAGATAAGAGGCTGACTCGGGGGGTGGTGGTAAACCATTGCACCATCCGGGATGTTATGTGGTACATATGCGTCCAACCATCCTACAAAACATACTAAACCATATTTTCTCTTACAAGAATATAACGAAAAATTCATATTTTTTACATGTAAATAATTCACAAATTTTGTAATTTTACAGAGAGCCAAACACTTGGTAATCAAATAAATAAATTTCAATTCAAATTGTTATACTAATTTCAAAAATTATGTGTGAAATCATGCAAAGCAAAGATTACACAAGGGAACTTAATACTCCTTACATATTGTTTTTGTCCGTGTTTGCTTTTTTTGTTTGCTGCAATTAGTACAACGGCGTCGAGTTTCGCATTCAATAGGTAGATGTTTGTGTCCTGTAACGCGACGTACTGGTCCTGGGCGTACCGATCTGGCAACAGCTGTGACTTTGGACTCTTCTTCTATGAGTGCCTCCGCCAAGGTCACCAAAAATGATTTGAAAGCCATTTTCCCCTTCTAAGTTCATTATAAATGAGCCAAGCGTTTACGGCTGCCATCATAAGAAAGCGGTAAAAAACCTTCTTCCACCATTTATCCGACTTCCGATCATACTCGTACAGTCCACTCATTTGATCGGCTAAATCAACACCTCCCATAACTTGGCGGTAAAACTGAATTACGTTTGGACATGGCACTTGGATTTTTTCCCCTGTTTTTAATGTTTTTGTAACAAACGTCATGCCTGGTTCATGGCAATTACTTAATACCAAAACCTCCTTCGTGTCTTGCCATTTTTTCTTACTCGCAAACTCGGGAACGTTCTTCCTGTTACGCATTATAGTGCCAACGGCTGCATAAGGTAAAGTATTTAACAGATTAACTGATGTAAAAAAGCGATCGCAACACAAAGTAACATCGTTTTCTGAGATTGAACTGACGAGTTTATTTACTACCCTTTCTCCAAGGGTTTCCGAGCATTCTTCAAGGTCTTTTCCACAATAAATATTGAAATCGTATGCATAACCTGTTACAGCGTCACACCGAAGCCACATTTTTATACCTCTTTTTACCGGTTTTAGGGGCATGTATTGCTTTAACGAACTGCGGCCCTTGAATTTCGCCATCGACTCGTATATACTTTGGAAACTGCTGTCTTGTCTACACTTTTGGAAAGTTTTTTTCAGATATTCGACCAAATCATCTAGGTAATAAGTCTTACTACAGTCTAATGGTTTTTCCGGGCTTGGGAAGTACATCTTAGAAGCGATAAATAAGAATCGATCCCTAGCCATTGCATCTTGAATAGATTTGTTACCAAGAGATTTATGAAGCGACCAATAATCTTTCACGAATGGAAGTCCATTGTAGCACATAATGAACATGCATCCCACAAATCCTTTTATTTCGCCAGGATCAGTTCTAATCAGCTTTTGTTTTTTCCCTGCTGATTGCTCACTTTCTAATATCTGTATACGCTCATTCGTGCGCTGAGCTATGTAAATATAAACCGATTTCGGAATAAGTTTTTGGAAAATCTCTCCAATACTTGCTGTGCGAGGAATATCTGATGAAATTTTGCAATTACGTGAAGTGCTTGCAGTTCGCTTAGGAACAAAATGTTCCGGAGAATTCCAGTCAAAATGTGCATTGTTTTGTTGGTCAAAGTCCAGTGTGTTTGTATCGAGTTCATTTATATCCCCTATATTCTCGTTTATGTTGTCATCATTTAAGCCTTCCACACTGGAAGAGCTTGACTTATAATTCTCGCTTGGAACAAAGTTATCGGAGCTTCCACAAGAAAAGTCTTCCAAATCGCTGGAACTTGCAGCTTCCTCCAACAATTTACGTATATCCTCCGGATTCATAATACTGACCAAGTCCTGTGTGGAGTCAATTAAAAAATAAGATGTATTCACTGGACTACTGGTACTAATATGTACCACTGAAAAAGACTACTGGTACACATATGTACCATCTGTTGAATTTCCACTAAAAATCTACTTTTAATAACATTTTCTTGTCGGTTTTACTTCAAATATGTTGTATTAACGTTAGTTCCCTAAAATATATTGTTATCTGCCAATAAATCACTATACATGTAAAGGAATCCTTCAAAAAACGTCCACGTGCTGCACTTTTCGACCACTCTCAACAGAAAAAAACACAAATCTGAGAATAACGGGAACGTAAAACTGTACTCTTAAGGCACGTACGAATTGCGAAAAAATCAACAGACAGCGTGGTACATTTCTAAACCCAATTGAATGAAAATTAAACATTTTAGAGATGTTTAAACTTTTGTGGTACACATAGGTACCAGCCGTACCGAAAGGGTAAAAGAACAATTTATCTTGTTTGCCAATAAAGCCATCAACAAAGAAGACTAAAAATTTTAATTATGTGTACACATGTATGTATGGATTTGAAAATAATTTATTGGCATTTTACTTTTAAAAGTGCTTAACTATTATTTTATTGTATACTTTAAAAATGTATATGTATGTATATTTTATTAATTTGTAGTCTTTCACACTAAGAGTAGAATATATCCTTCCGTTAATTAAAATCTCAAAAAAAAAGGTAAAAACTAATAAAAAAAATGAAAAAAAAAATATGAAAAGTGTTTTTGCATATTCTTTATGTATTTAGTGCATATTTTTGATTTTTTAGGTCATATTATATGCGCATATTTTCCAGTTTATAGTGCATAAAAATCCGAGCCCTACTTATGAGTATCAATAGAAATTTTACGCGTCCTACGCTTTTAAAACCGTTTCACTTAAAAATTTTTTTTTTTAATTATTTTATTTTCAAGTTTTTAGTCTTTATTTAATTGCCTATTATTTTTCATTCTATTTAGTGCATTTAGTGACTCTAGTGACAATCTAAGTCCTCAATACATAATCTTCCAAAGACTTTACTCGACTCTGCGCTACGTATGCTTGTCCCTCCTCCAACTCCAAAATATTTTAATGTCACTTCTACCGGACTGTATGTAATATTTGTGCCATATATGAGTCAAATCGGACATCATAGGTCGCTTTCTATTCATGTATGTATTATGTGTTCCAAATATGGACCAAATCGTACCACAAATACGATTTTTTTGAATATCTCGATCCTTGCGCCACCTAGCGGCGATTTTTTTCATAGGTCGCTTTCTATTCTTGTATGTATTATGTGCTCCAAATATGAGCCAAATCGGACCAAAAATACGATTTTTTTGAATATCTCGATCCTTGCGCCACCTAGCGGCGATTTTTTTCATAGGTCGCTTTCTGTTCTTCTATGTATTATGTGCTCCAAATATGAGCCAAATCGGACCACAAATACGATTTTGTGAATATCTCGATCCTTGCGCCACCTAGCGGCGATTTTTTTGATAGGTCGCTTTCTGTTATTCTATGTATTATGTGCTCCAAATATGAGCCAAATCGGACACAAATACGATTTTGTGAATATCTCGATCCTTGCGACACCTAACGGTGATTTTTTCCATAGGTCGCTTTCTATTCTTGTATGTATTATGTGTTCCAAATATGAGCCAAATCGGACCACAAATACGATTTTTGTGAATATCTCGATCCTTTCGCCACCTAGCGGCAATTCTTCTTCATAGGTCGCTTTCTATTCTTGTATGTATTATGTTTTTCAAATATGAGCCACATCGGACCGCAAATACGATTTTTGTCAATATCTGGATCTGTGCGCCACGTAACGGCGATTCTTTTTCATAGGTCGCCTTCTATTCTTGTATGTATTATGTGTTCCAAATATGAATCAAATCGGACCACAAATACGATTTTTGTGAATATCTCGATCCTTGCGCCACTGAGCGGCGATTTTTTCTTATTATTGCATTGTCATCGGGTTCTGAACTATATTCCAAGTTTCAAGCTTGTAGCTTATCGGGAAGTTACTTAAATTTCAATTACAAAATTCGTTCACAACGGCCGTGCCTCTCAAGTTAAGCTAAATAAAACCGTTTAAAAGTAGTTTCGATCACAGAGTGTAAAATATAGTACGGCCTTGATTCTTTGGTGGGCGGCCCATTATTATCACTGATGATGTACTTTAATTCCTATCCAAATCAGAAAATCGGCACCTTGCTTGCTTGCATTAGCCCCTTTGGCTCTTTGGTTGTTGTTGTTGTTGTAGCAGTGCTTCGCCCCATTCAATAGGTGCGACCGATTACAAATTGTCATCAATATCCTCTAACGGGAGTCCAAGGAAACTTGCTGTTTCAACAGGGGTGGACCATAATGAGAGGGGTGTTAGAGGCGTTGGTTCCACAATACAGTTGAAGAAATGGTTGGTGTCATGTGGGGACACGTTACAAGCAGGACATATGTTTTGTATTTCGGGGTTGATTCTGGATAGGTAAGAGTTTAACCTGTTACAGTATCCAGATCGAAATTGAGCTAGAGTGACTCGTGTTTCCCTAGATTAGAGTATTGTTCTTTGAGTATTGTTCTTTGAGTACAGGATTTACCGGGCAATTCCTGGCATAGAGGTCTGACGCCTGTTTGTGGAGTTCACTCAGGACCTGCTTGTGTTTTTTGGCTTCACACGGCTGTGTTCTCAGGTGCCGTATTTCCTCATAATGCTTACGGAGATGACACCTTAAGCCCCTGGGCGGTGTTGGCTCATCAATCAGACGTCTGTTAGGATGCCCAGGTTTCTGGGTATTCAACAGCAACTGTTTGGTTAGCATTTCATTTCTCTCCCTGATCGGCAGTATTCTCGCCTCATTATGTAGATGGTGTGCTGTGGACATAAGAAGACAACCCGTGGCGGTTCTGAGGGCAGTATTTTGGCAGGCCTGTAGCTTCTTCCAGTGAGCGTTTCTTTACCTTTTCCCCAAGTACTGCCAGCAGAAGATTTGAGGATTTTATTAGGGCTCTGGATTTTCGTTACAATTGCGGCTGCATGCTCATCAAAATGTAGATCCTGATCAAACGTCAGTGTAGCGTAGTGTCATTGATGTGGATGTTCAATATGGTCGGCATTTGGCCCCTCCATGTTGTAAATGAGGTCGCCGATGATTTAGCCAGTGACAATGTCAGGTTTCGCGAGGCGAAGAAACTGGAGAGATCAGGAAGATAGCTGTTTATTTTGTTACAAAGCTCATCCATCTGTCGGCCTGGATGTGGCCGTTATTGTGCAGTCATCGGCGTAGGAAACGATAGTAACTCCTTCTGGTGGCGAAGGTAGCTTTGATATGTAGAAGTCAAACAAAAGTGGGGATAGGGCACCACCCTGTGGCACCCCTTGTTTAATTCTTCTTGGTTTTGATGTTGCGTTTCTAAATTGCACTGATGCCTGCCGGCCACCCAGATAATTCGCGGTCCACCTTTTAAGACTTGGGGGAGGGTAGACCCTTCCAGGTCTTGCTGTAACGTGCCATGGTTGACCGTATCAAAAGATTTTGATAGGTCTAGCGCAACGAGTACTGTTCTATGGTGGGGTTTTGATTTAAACCGCAGTTTATCTGGGTGCTAATGGCATTTAGCGCGGTGGTTGTGCTATGAAGTTTTCTAAAGCCATGCTGATGACAGGCTAGTTGCAAATTTGCTTTGAAATAGGGGAGCATTATATATTGTCGGCAAAAAGAGTTCGCGCATTTTTTCGCATCCGACAGCACTTTATCGCCAAAGACGATGAATATTTTGTCATTGTGCTTAGACGAATTCGATAGGGACTTTACGGTGGACCAAAGCTTACCCACACCGGCAGAGAGGTTACAACTAGTTAGATGCTCCTCCCATTTCGCCCGCTTGTGTTCATCCACAGGAAATGTGATGCGTTGGTTTATATCCCTTATTTGGGGGTCGCCGGGCTCCTTCTCTCTGCCAACCGGCGCCAATTGCTCACACCAAGGAAGTTTAAATCGTTTTCCACCTGGTCCTTCCAGCGGAGTGGGCCGCCCTCTACCTCTGCTTCCGTAGGCGGGTTCCGATAGAAACACTGTCTTGGCCGGAGGGTCATCTTTCATTCGCATAACATGGCCTAGCCGGCGCAACCGCTGCGTTTTAATTCGCTGACTATGTTGATGTCTGCGTATAGCGCGTACAGCTCATCGTTAAATCTTCTTCGGTACTTGCCATCGCCAACGCGTAGAGGTCCATAAATCTTTCGAAGAACTTTTCTCTCGAACACTCCAGAACCGCTTCATCTGATGTTGTCATGGTCCATGCTTCTGCGCCATATAGCAGGACGGGAACGATAAGTGACTTGTAGAGTATGACTTTCGTTTGCCGAGAGAGGACTTTACTTTTCAATTGCCTACCTAGTCCAAAGTAGCATTTATTGGCAAGAGTGATTCTTCGCTGGATTTCAGAGCTGATGACGCTTTATTTATAACGGTGGAAACTTTCATTTCAACTGTCGTTAAATATCAAGCATCTCCCATGTCAACAAATGCTACTGTGGACTGAGCAGGAAATTGAGGTTAGGTGGTAGCTGTTTTGGTAGGGGAAGCTCACTTGGACAGGCATGAAGGTCCGTTGTGATACCACATAAAATAACGGTGACTTAGCTATAAATACTTAGAGAATCGTTGCGTAGCAACGATATAGTTTCTTATGAGACCGTTCTCAACCTAGGATAAATCATCCGTAGATCCAACTGAGTCGCGACCGAAATCGAACATGAAGTGACTCGATGATGCCACCTCATCATCCTCCATACAGCTGCAGCAGGATGATGTTTCCAGTATATTGAGACGTACCGCATGGACAATGCCCTGTCAAAACCTTAATGACCAGACCTCCGCCATCCACTTCCGGTCAGAAGGGTCTTGCTAGAAGAGGTGGTCCGCCCAATGCTTGTTGGGCTGACTCGAGGCCCAACTATGCAGGAGCCGATCACAGGTGGCCAGCAGAATCTCTAAAACCCTACATCCAACTTCATTTGGTTCAGTTGTACCGATGCGGGCTAAGAGATCCGCTTGACAGTTGCCCGGGATATCACAATTACCCGGGACCTAAATAATCTTAACCATGAATTAGTTCAATGCAATCGCAAGCGAGGTCAGACACTCCCACACCACCCTCGATCGCACTATAGTTGAAGCCTATATAGCGCTTTGGCGCGAAGCCTGACCAACAACCGGGCCGTCGCCGCTTTTCCCGCAATATATACTAGATGTATGTTCAGCTTGACATTCAGTTCCAAGGTAGGTGTTGTTCTAATAGCGTCGCTGATGCCAACCAGTGCCATCCGCTGTACTCACACCAACATTTGGGTGGTGCTCGCCGTGTTCAGTGCATTCCACCAGACCAGCACCCATAGAGCAGAGTCGCTTTCACTACCATCTCATAACGCCAGGGTACTACTCTTGTCGATAGCTCTCCTGCAGCAGTACAAGGCAACGCGGCCTTAGGGCAATAGGGGCAATCTTCCACATTCGGTCTCAGGACAATTTCTTGTCCAAAATAATCCCTAAATATATAGCCATATCGGAAAGTACGAACGGTACGATTACAATAGGTATGCTGCGAAACCGACAGTAACCCCCTAGGAATCCTTACACGTAGTTACAGACAAGCTGTAAAACTGTGCAATCATTTGAAATTTTAAATCATTGATTCAAGAATGCTGTTTCTTCATTCATTCATTCCTTGTTAAGGAATGTGGCTTAAAAGAGAGTAACATTTTGACTTATAGCAAGAAATCAATACATTGTCTTTGCGAAGTTTCAGCAAAATTCGACTATATCTTCATGTTTTTGGAATACTTTATATAATCAAGAGCCCTATGCTTTTATATAAGCAAGTTATCCGCGAGATATACTTAAAAAGGAAACCAATCAACTCACAAGAGCATAAAATTTTTTGATCTTACACGATTAATGAAAGAAACATCAACCCAATTACGAAGTATACAAAATCTGCTATGAAGTACTATTTCTTGTATGTCTTATGTTTGAACACCATGAAGATGATTTAAGACTTTATAGTTTTATAATAAACTACTTGAATAACTATAAGGGAAAAATAACCCCGGCAGTGATTCGGCCAGCCCAGAAAGTGTCATGAAACTTCTCCCTCCAAAAATTCATTGACCAGATATTGTGTGAAATCGGTGTAAAATACATACCCAAAACCTGAAAAAGAAGTTCTCAGACAGTGTGGAAGGTAGAGTTTAGATCTTTCATGGATTCTTTAAAAGGACAAAAAGTAGATTTCCTTATTGAAATAGGTTTATCGGCGTTCTTATTTTGCAAATAAAAAACCATTTACCTCAAACATGTTATGAAAACTTATAGATTATAGTGGAGTTTTATTTATCATGTATGCCTTTTAAATTCAAACACAGATAGCATCTACTAACTATTATTTTTTATTTATTATGAAATTGGAGTAAAAATTGATTTTTTTTATTCTGTTATGTGTTTTATGCAAAAAAATTTATAAAACGCATGGAAAGTTGCCTTAAACTTTTAGCTTTTTTATTTAGCCTTTTTAGCTTTTTATACTCAGTTGAGCAGAGCTCACAGAGTATATTAAGTTTGATTGGATAACAGTTGGTTGTACATATATAAAGGAATCGAGATAGATATAGACTTCCATATATCAAAATAATCAGGATCGAAAAAAAATTTGATTGAGCCATGTCCGTCCGTCCGTCCGTCCGTTAACACGATAACTTGAGTAAATTATGAGGTATCTTGATGAAATTTGGTATGGAGGTTCCTGAGCACTCATCTCAGATCGCTATTTAAAATGAACGATATCGGACTATAACCATGCCCACTTTTTCGATATCGAAAATTTCGAAAAACAGAAAAAGTGCGATAATTGATTACAAAAGACAGATAAGGCGACGAAACTTGGTAGATGAGTTGAACTTATGACGCACAATAGAAAATTAGTAAAATTTTGGACAATGGGTGTGGCACCGCCCACTTTTAAAAGAAGGTAATTTAAAACTTTTGCAAGCTGTAATTTGGCAGTCGTTGAAGATATCATGATGAAATTTGGCAGGAACGTTACTCCTTTACTATATATACGCTTAATAAAAATTAGCAAAATCGGAGAAGGACCACGCCCAATTTAAAAAAAAAATTTTTTTAAAGTAAAATTTTAACAAAAAATTTAATATCTTTACAGTATAAAAGTAAATTATGTCAACATTCAACTCCAGTAATGATATGGTGCAACAAAATACAAAAATAAAAGAAAATTTCAAAATGGGCGTGGCTCCGCCCTCTTTCATTTAATTTGTCTAGGATACTTTTAACGCCATAAGTCGAACAAAAATTAACCAATCCTTTTGAAATTTGGTAGGGGCATAGATTTTATGACGTTAACTGTTTTCTGTGAAAACGGGCGAAATCGGTTGATGTCACGCCCAGTTTTTATACACAGTCGTCCGTCTGTCCTTCCGCATGGCCCTTAACACGATAACTTGAGCAAAAATCGACATATCTTTAATGAACTTAGTTCACGTGTTTACTTGAACTCACTTTATCTTGGTATAAAAAATGAACGAAATCCGACTATGACCACGCCCACTTTTTCGATATCGAAAATTACGAAAAATGAAAAAAATGCCATAATTCTATACCAAATACGAAAAAAGGGATGAAACATGGTAAGGTAATTGGATTGTTTTATTGACGCGAAATATAACTTTAGAAAAAACTTTATAAAATGGTTGTGACACCTACCATATTAAGTAGTTCTCATAACGCATCACCCTTCTCTGCATATCGATCTTGATGTCATGGTCAACCAAGAAATCCACTCCCAATATAACTTCATCAACAATCTCTGCCACAACAAATTTGTGTAGAACCATGACCTTCCCAATTAAGACTTCACAGATCACTTCTCTCCGGACTTGGTTATACTCGCCTGTGACCGTACGCAACCTTGCTCCAGGTAATGACTTTACTCTTCTGTAGACCAAATCAGATCGAATCAAGGAATGAGATGCCCACGTATCTACAGTCAGTACACGCTCTTTACCATCCACATTCCCTCTGATGGTAAGACGGCTTGATTCCCTTCCAATCTGCGACACAGATATCATAGGACCTTCAATAGCCGGGGCAAGTTTTCGTTCTTTACATCCGACACGCTCTTGCTTATTTCCGCCAGCTTTGCGTTTACGGCCACCCACATTGTTGGAACTATTAGAACCAAGATCGCAATGACGTGCAATGTGACCTGGGTTGCCGCTCTTGAAACATTCATAACTCCGGCATTTTTCTGTTGTGATCCCTTCAGAGCTTCCAAAATTGTATCTACACACTCTGGCCTTTCTACTTCCACACGATGAGCTTTGTATGCTGGTTTACTCAATAATGACGCCGTTTCCTGAGTCAATGCATGGGATACCGTTTCAGAAAATGTTTGCTTTGGGTTCGCTTATGTGGCTCGCTTCGTTTCGACGTCCCGTATGCCATTTATAAAGCTCTGAATCTTCACTCTTTCCGTGTATTCCACGGGTGCATCCGCATTTGCAAGATGAGCCAATCTTTCAATGTCCGAAGCAAACTCCTGCAAAGTCTCGTTAGCTTTTTGGTAGCGGTTTTGCAATTCTATTTGAAATATCTGTTTCAATGCGTCATAACTGTTCCGTTCGTACTCTGGAATAGTCTGTAAGATTTCGGCAGCTGGTCCTTTCAATGATACGAAGAGTGCGGCAACTTTATCTTCCACATTCCAGTTGTTCACTGCTGCGGTCTTCTCAAACTGTAGCTTAAAGACCTGGAAAGGAACAGAACCGTCAAAAGATGGAGTTTTTACCTTCGTATTGTTTGCTGAAACAACTGGGCGAATTAGTTGCAATTCCTGTATACGACCTCTCAATGTTTCAATCTCGGCATCGATTTTGTTCTCAAGTTGCAAAATTTTTGTGTCCTGCGCCTCCATCTTCGAAGAAATACGTCCTTCTTGCTCTTCCAGTTGTGCAGAGATCTGCGCTGATATATGTGCTGACATTTCGGACATTCGTGCCTCTTGTGCTTCAATCTTCGATGTTATACGGTTCTCCTGCGATTCCAGTTGAGATGCTATACGTGTCTCCTGTGATTCCATCTGTGATGACATATACGTTTTCTGTTCTTCCAGTTGAGTTTCCATCTTGGATGTTATACGTGTCTCCTGTGATTCCAATTGTGATGACATGTTGGTAGATATTTGTGATCACATTTCGGACATTTGTGCCGATATTGCAGCCAATATCATGTTCAGGTCTGTGTTCGCCATTGTCTGCGGTGTTTCTTCCATTTTTGTTATTTCCTCGCCATCAAGATGAAAGTCATACTCTTCCACATCAATTCCTTCTGCTTCCATTGCCTCTCGTAGCCGTGCCTGAAGTTCAAGTTTAACGCCGCTTGTATTCAATCCACGGCTCTCCAACTCCTTCTTTAGTTGCTGGATCTTCAATTCACTGAACTTTGCCATGTCCTTGTTGTCCTCTGGAATTTATTCAACAATTCCTCTTCTGACACCAATTGTAACGAATTTTCTTGCAAATCCTCTTATTTGCCCTTTTGCTAGGTTCGTATCGCTAAACTGTTGAATAAATAACTCCAATATGGAATAATGGCCTTTATTAAAATACTTCACAATAACACTCAAACTGTGCAACGAATAGCTTAATAACCAAACTGACTTTCAAAATAATACTGCTATTGCTCGCTAGATATCGTCTTAGTCGTAACTGCTTGACAGCTCAAATCAAACTGAATTACAGCGCCTCTACATCTGTCGCCTTTTATACTCTTTGGTTTTCTCGTTCGCATTTTTCTAGAATCTACTAGCATTGTCCATGAGCTCTCAAACTTCTCATCTATAACTAAAATTACACAATTTTATACATCTTTTAGGCGCTTCCAGAATCTACTAGTCCAGTAGCTCTCAAACTTCTCAGATATATGCATGTGTTAGTGCATTGACTCTCCGCTGCTCGTATACGTACATGGTACATATATGTAGACGCAGTTATTGTTTCGTTTATGTAGATACATAATGATTGAATTATTGATGTACATTCACGTCACTGCTTAGCATCGGCTTAGAGATGATAGCATCGCTCAGTGCTGCTAACATTCGTTACAATATTTACATAGTCATGCTTCGTAAAATGAATAACCGCTCATAAGCCACGAAGCAGTTTAGTACTCAATTGTCTTATTGAGCAAGAAAGTCAACTGTGTTATACGAAAACACTAATTGGAATCAGTAAGACTAATAGAGCAATAAAATTAATATAGTCATATCAGTCTTCTGACGCTAGCAACACAACGATGTACACGAAACTAAACTGAATACAGCGCTAAAGAAAAACCGATAGTAAACGAAGTATACAGTGTATTACACACCAAACCAACATGCTACTGAGTTAAAGCGACTATGATTTCAGTTTATACTCAACAATGTGATATATGTATGAGACATATGTGTTACGGGACACTCGTATGTATTTTCTATTTTATGTGCTAATCACTCATAGTATTTGTCTGTACTTGACTAAGTACACATTTAGCCACAATTTTTTGGCTCATGACTAAGTGCGCTAATTTTATTAGTACTCAAAGCAGATCACTGGTGAGTATCTCTCTGTTGCTTTGTACGTACATTTGTGTGTAAATGTTGATTGATTTGTTTACGTACCAAGAGTAGCAGCTTGCTTTATTGTTATTGTGCTTTTATTTAATAACCGTTTAGTGATGTGAGTATCACTTAGGGATACTAATATTCGTCACAGTATATACATATGCGAGAGCACACAACTGAGTATATAATGTTAGATTTCGCCCATACTTAAACTGTCTCACTTTTTTTTCAAACAGACGATCTACAAATTCCGAAGTACTCACTTGGATCGAGTGTACTCTACCATTTACTGGATATGAGTACTAACTTCGATACTTTGACCCGATTATTTTAAATGAGTACCGGTATCGATACTTTTTCTAAAAGTTCTGTCACTAACCACACCACAAACTTGAACACAATTTTTAACAGAATTAAGCACAAATAAAAATAAAATAAAACAAGTAAGGAAGGTTAAGTTCGGGTGTAAACGAACATTACATACGCAGTTGAGAGCTATGGTGGCAACATAAGGGAAAATAACCATGTAGGAAAATGAACCGAGGGTAACCCTGGAATGTGTTTGTTTGACATGTGTATCAAATGAAAGGTATTAAAGAGTATTTTAAGAGGGAGTGGTCCATAGTTCCATAGGTGGACGCCATTTAGGGATATCGCCATAAAGGTGGACCAGGGGTGACCCTAGAATTTGTTTGTACGATATGGGTATCAATTGAAAGGGGTTAATGAGTATTTGGGTTTAGTCCTACAGGTGGACGCCTTTTCGAGATAGCGCCATAAAGGTGGACCAGGGTGACTCTAGAATGTGTTTGTACGATATGGGTATCAAATTAAAGGTATTAATGAAGGTTTTAAAAGGGAGTGGTGGTAGTTGTATAGGTGGTCGCCTTTTCGAGATATCGCCATAAAGGTGGACCAGGGGTGACTCTAGAATGCGTTTGTACAATATGGGTATCAAACGAAAGGTGTTAATGAGTATTTTAAAAGGGCGTGGGGCTTAGTTATATAGGTGGACGCCTTTGCGAGATATCGCCATAAAGGTGGACCAGGGGTGACTTTAGAATGTGTTTGTACGATATGGGTATCAAATTAAAGGTATTAATGAGGGTTTTAAAATGGAGTGGTGGTCGTTGTATAGGTGGTCGCCTTTTCGAGATATCGGCATAAAGGTGGACCAGGGGTGACTCTAGAATGCGTTTGTACAATATGGGTATCAAACGAAAGGTGTTAATGAGTATTTTAAAAGAGAGTGGACCTTAGTTTTATAGGTGGTCGCCTTTTCGAAATATCGCTATAAAGGTGGACCAGGGGTGACTCTAGAATATGTTTGTACGATATGGCTATCAAATGAAAGGTGTTAATGAGTATTTTGAAAGGGCGTGGGGATTAGTTCTATAGGTGGACGCCTTTTCGAGATATCGCCATAAAGGTGGACCAGGGGTGACTTTAGAATGTGTTTGTACGATATGGGTATCAAATTAAAGGTATTAATGAGGGTTTTAAAATGGAGTGGTGGTCGTTGTATAGGTGGTCGCCTTTTCGAGATATCGGCATAAAGGTGGACCAGGGGTGACTCTAGAATGCGTTTGTACAATATGGGTATCAAACGAAAGGTGTTAATGAGTATTTTAAAAGAGAGTGGACCTTAGTTTTATAGGTGGTCGCCTTTTCGAAATATCGCTATAAAGGTGGACCAGGGGTGACTCTAGAATATGTTTGTACGATATGGCTATCAAATGAAAGGTGTTAATGAGTATTTTGAAAGGGCGTGGGGATTAGTTCTATAGGTGGACGCCTTTTCGAGATATCGCCATAAAGGTGGACCAGGGGTGTCTCTAGAATATGTTTGTACGATATGGGTATCAAATTAAAGGTATTAATGAGGCTTTTAAAAGGGAGTGGTGGTAGTTGTATATGTGAAGGCGTTTTCCAGATATCGATCAAAATGTGGACCAGGGTAACCCAGAACATCATCTGTTGGATACCGCTAATTAGTTATATATATAATATCACGAACAGTATTCCTGCCAAGATTTCAAGGGTTTTTTTTCGCCCTGCAGAACTTTTTCATTTCATTGTATAATATGGTAGGTGCCACACCCATTTTACAAAGTTTTTTTCTAAAGTTATATTTTGCGTCAATAAACTAATCCAAATACCATGTTTCATCCCTTTTTTCGTATTTGGTATAGAGTTATGACACTTTTTCGTTTTTCCTAATTTTCGATATCGAAAAAGTGGACCAATACAAAGTGAGTTCAGATAAGTACGTGAACCGAGTTTAGTAAAGATATATCGATTTTTGCTCAAGTTATCGTGTTAACGGCCGAGCGGAAGGACAGACGGTCGACTGTGTATAAAAACTGGGCGTGGCTTCAACCGATTTCGCCCCTTTTCACAGAAATAAGTTATCGTCCCAGAATCTAAGCCCCTATCAAATTTCACATGGATTGGTAAATTTTTGTTCGACTTATGGCATTAAAAGTATCCTAGACAAATTAAATGAAAAAGGGCGGAGCCACGCCCATTTTGAAATTTTCTTTTATTTTTGCATTTTGTTTCACCATATCATTACTGGAGTTGAATGTTGGCATAATTTACTTATATACTGTAAAGATATTAAATTTTTTGTTAATATTTGATTTAAAAAAAAAATTTTTTTTAAAAGTGGACGTGGTCGTTCTCCGATTTTGCTAATTTTTATTAAGCATACATATAGTAATAGGAGTAACGTTCCTGCCAAATTTCATCATGATATCTTCAACGACTGCTTACAGCTTGTAAAACTTTTAAATTACCTTCTTTCAAAAGTGGACGGTGCCACGCCCATTGTCCAAAATTTTACTAATTTTCTATTCTGTGTCATAAGTTCAACTCACCTACCAAGTTTAATCGCTTTATTCGTTTTTGGTAATGAATTATCGCACTTTTTCGGTTTTTCGAAATTTTCGATATCGAAAAAGTGAGCGTGGTTATAGTCCGATATTGTTCATTTTAAATAGCGATCTGAGATGAGTGCTCAGGAACCTACATACCAAATTTCATCAAGATACCTCAAAATTTACTCAAGTTATCGTGTTAACGGACAGACGGACGGACGGACATGGCTCAATCAAATTTTTTTTCGATCCTGATGCTTTTGATATATGGAAGTCTATATCTATCTCGATTCCTTTATACCTGTACAACCAGCCGTTATCCAATCAAGGTTAATATACTCTGTGAGCTCTGCTCAACTGAGTATAAAAACTGTAAGCACTTCTTTTATATAAATGGACAAAAACCAGTGAATAATGTCTCCTTATATAAAGATATATTCTTGCTAAACTTTGATTTTTAAATTTTGACATAGAAATTGCAAAAATATTTATGAGAAGTAAAAATATAAAAGTGGAGGAGCGCACATTATTTGGATTGGAAAGTTGGTAGGAAAGGAGATATTATTAGTCAATCAATTGCGCTCCACCTTCATATTTTTACATCTCATAAATATTTTTGCAATTTCTATGTCAAAATTTAAAAATCAAAGTTTAGCAAGAATATGTCTCTGCCTCTATTTTATCCTTCGACCACTGAAGCCTTCATGAAACTGGGTTAGCTTTTCTTCCATATGCGCTTCCAGTTTCGATGATATATGGACTTCCTGCTCTTCTAGTTGTGATTGATGTTACCGTCGATGTTTGTGCAGATATTGCAGCCAATATCATGTTCAAGTCTGTGCTCGTAACTGTCTGCGATGTTTCGTTTTTCTCTTCAATTTTTGTTGTTGTCTCGTCCCCATCAGGATAAAAGACATACTCGTCCACGTCGATTCCTTGCGACTCCATTACCTCTCGTAGCCGTGCTTGAAGTTCGATCTTATTGCCGGATGTATTCAATCCATGGTTCTCCAACTCCTTTTTCAGTTGCTGGATCCTCAATTCACTCAAATTTGCCATGTCCAAGTTGTATTCCCAATCTTCGGAATTTATTCAACAATTCCTCTTCTGACACCAATTGTAACGAATTTACTTGCAAATCCTCTTATTTGCAACCTTCTGCTAAGTTCGAATCACTAAACTGTTGAATAAATAACTCCAATATTTAATAATGCAAAATGGCCTTTATTAAAGTACTTCACAATAAATAACTCTACTATTGCCCGACAGATTGCGTGCTTAATCAAAACTGCTTCTAGCGCCTCTATCTGTCGCTGCCTTTATACTCTTTGATTTCCTCGTTCGCATCTTCTAGGCGCTTCCATTTCCAGAATCTACTAGTTGACCATCAGCTATCAAATTTCTCAGCTGTAACTACAATTTCACGATTTTATAACTTCCCTCATTGCATACTTTCGGGAGTATCTCAGCTACGTATACGTACATATGTGTAGACATAATGATTGATTCGTTTATGTAGATACATAATGATTGATTTATGGATGTGCATACAAGGCGCTGCTTAGCATCGGCTTAGAGATGGCAATACCCCTTAGTGTTGCTAATATTCGTAACAATATTTTTGCAATTTCTATGTCAAAATTTAAAAATCAAAGTTTAGCAAGAATATGTCTTTATATAAGGAGACATTTTGCGCTGATTTTTGTACATTTATATAAAGGAAGTGCTTAAAATTAGATTTATTTTTATTTTCTCCTTTTATTCCTTTGTCACGGCGGCTTAACCTGTCTCTGAGGTTTCATGTTTGTAGCTCAATGAGAAGTTACTTTAAAATCGATCTCAAAACACCAAATTTCCAAATTCTTATCTAAATATTTCGCTCCGTGCACCACCTAACGGAATTTTTTCTCCTTTTCCTAAATTTTCTTGGCGTCTTATCCTATCTGTGAAGTAAAAATCAATCCCAAAATTCCCTTCGTTTCGTACGATTTTTCTAAATATCTCATCCCATACGCCCCCTAGCGAATCTTTTTGTATCGTGTCATCGGCTGTCATAGACCTCTAAATTATGTTTGAAATTTCATGTCACTAGCTCATCGAGAAGTTACTTAAAAGCTGGTTTGAAAATTTTCAAATTATTATCTAATTTTTTCGATCCGTGCGCCACCTAACGGATTTTTTTTCCTTTTGTTGCATTGTCACGGTGTTCTAACCTATGTGTAAAGTTTCACGTTTGTAGCTCAATGAAAAGTTACATAAAAATCGATCTGCTTTGAAAGCGGACAAACATTCAACCGACCTAATATAAAGGAAGTAATAAAAATACACTGGAGTTTTAGAGAGTAAAATAGAAAATTCTCAACAGATAAGCTAAATAAAAAATGTACAAATAACTATTAAATAATAAATAGTGGTAGCTAAGGCATTTTGCTGTGGTGAGAGGCGAATGTGTCCTACCAAAGAGGATAAAAAATATTTAAAAATATTTGGTCCTACTAGAGTTTTGTACTGCTTTGTCTACACTATTGTGACGAATATTAGCATCACTAACCTGATAATAGTGTCAATAAGCTGATACTAAGCAGCCACTCGTATGTACGTAAACAAATCAATCATCATGTACACACATACATACAAGGCAGCAAAGAGGTACTCATAAACGCATGTCATCATCAGCCGAAGTAGTACTCACATATACACCTGCATATGGCTACAAACTACAAGCATAAAGTTCACGAAATTACTAGACCTTAGGAGAAATGGGTGAACGAGGAAACCTAGAGTACAAAAGCAGCGCAAGCTGAGGCATGACTAATCAGTTTTGATTTAAGCACGCTATTGGTTGTTAAGTATAAATATTATTGTGAAGTACTTTCAAAGTAGTTTAATAAAGACCATTTTGCAGTATTGAATGTTGGAGTTATTTATTCAATAGTTTAGCGATTTGAACGTTAGCAGAAGGTTTGGAATAAGTGGAATTTTCCTAAATTGGTTACACTATATTTTGCGCATGCAATATCTTTGATTTATAGTATCTACAACAATATCTTTATGATTTGTTGAAAATAACCGTTGTCGCGATTTAATTCGACGAAAATTTATACGGACTTTAGTGGGAAGTGATTTCAGTCCCCTTGCTATTTCTAGTTGGCGAATGATAGCGCAGCAAAGAAGCAACTGTCGTATTTTGTTGGACGACCAAAGCCGTTCGGACGGTTAAATGCCAATTAAATAAGTAAGATTTAAAATTAAAATATAAAAGTAAATTGATGCATTTTTCTCGCGTGATCGGTATGACTACTAAATTCATATTAAACTAAGAACTATATAGGTACGAAACTTACCGATTGAACATTCCTACGTACACTGGCCATATTCTGGAGTTTTACAATAGATGGTCGATAATTGTTATTGAATTTCAAATGGGGGAACAAATTGCTTATGATTCCGCTAACCCTGTAAAGAAAACAATTCGAAAGCAATAAATTAGAGGTTCACCTCCATAAATATATACACATACATACATACATACCAAGGCACCACAGAGGCCGCCGTTTTGTGGGGCTAGCGTGCTTGCCTACCACACGGAAGGACCTGGGTTTAAGTCCTGGGAAAAGCAACATCAAATACTATGGAAAAGGGTTTTCTAGATGGGTTGTAATTCGACAGTGGTTTGTAAATAAAAATAAAATAAAAATGTAAGGCGCGATAACCTCCGAAGAGTTTTTAGGCCAATTCCAATTTGCGTCGTGCTCCTTTTAATTTTTCCTACAAATTGGTGGGACGGGATCTACTTGTTTTATGCCGACTCCGAACGTCATCTGCTAGGCAGATGAGTTTTCATTGAGAGCTTTTCATGGCAGAAATACACTCTGAGTGCTTGCCAAACACTGCCGAGGGGCGACCCGCCGACCCAGCCTAGAAAAGTTTTGTTCTAATTGAAAAAAATTATTTCTAAAATTCTGATGTTGCTTTACCCGGGGCGTGAACCCAGGATTTTCGGTGTGGTAGGCGGAGCACGCTACCATCACACCACGGCGGCCGCGACGAATGCTCTGATTATTTTTCTGACATGAAAAGCTTTTAAGCGAATACTGAGGCGCCTGCTGATGCCGGACACCGACCAAGCGCCGGAACGGCAACCATTTTTCCCACTGCTGTGGCAGGTGTCTTGCGACCTGCACACTCCGAGGCAAGGGAAAACGAGCCGCGAAATTTATTTCTACCGGGGGAACGACTGCGCTAGCAACGATGGGTCGGCTCCCCATGGACGACAAGAGGGAAACCTGGTTAAATTCGGCCTCTGGTAATCTGACGGGGGCAATAACCAGTAATTGCGCTGGCAACGGCGAACACTGACGCGCCTGCTGATGCCGGGCGCCCTTCTGACGACAGTACGGCGACTGGTCTCCCCACGGCTCTGACAGGGTCCCACGATCTGATCACACTGAGCCAAACGAGAAAGGAGCCCCAGATAAGCCATAATCCGAGGATACGACCGCGAGGGCAACTCACGGATTTGCGGTTTGGAGGCCAATGACTTTAAGCTGATCCGAGCTGCAGATGAAGGTAAAGTTAGAACCTGTATTTTGGTTAAGTGTAAGCTGAACATCTTTCTTTTACCTAGCTATAGCAATGGCGACATTACAGCGGCTAGCGTGGCAAATGGAGGCACACAATTAACGCTGGCCTCCGTTTATATGCCGAACGACGCAGAGGATCTGGTGGCCGATCTAGGTAGGGGCCATTTGTTCATCGGGGCGGACTCAGATGCCCACCACGTCCAGTGGGGCAGTTTCGACATACAAACTCGTCGTGAGTCCCTTTTCGATTACCTTTTAACAACTAACCTGGTAGTTTGCAATGTAGGTAATGAACCAACTTTTATTACCAAAAACCGTAAATGGGTTATTGACCTCACTATTTATAGCGAAAGCGTTTATGGGTGGATCAAAAAATGGCGTGTCCTTGAGGAACATTCCTTCTCAGACCACCGGTATATTGAAGTAATACTAAAGTTTTTGTTGATCAGCCCATTGCGAGACGTAATCCACTTAATACAAATTGGGAACTACATAATGAGCTGTTAGCAAGAGAACTTCCAGCACTACCCTGACAAAGTCCCCCATCAACGGAGGAGCGGAAGGGTCTGGGAGCAAACTTCTAATTGGCACTCTCAAATGCCCTAGAACAGGCTTGTCCAATGCCAAAACCACGCGGACGCACATTTCCCGGGAAGAATGTTCAACACACTTGAAGTACCTGCAACAAACCAGGCTGTAAATACACCCATCATTTAGGAAAGGGTTAGGTGGGCAGTTAAAAGTTTTAAACCTTTTAAGGCTGCTGGACCAGACGGGATTGTCTCCGCTCAACTTATCTACTCTTTGGAGTTATCAGCCAGCTAGCTGCGGCACATATATACCGCTTGCTTGGCTCTAAACAGTCTTTCATCCTTCGTATTCAAGACCCTTAAGAGGATAATTAGCTATTTCTCCACTACCACTATTGATAGGAACCTCATTTCTGGCTATCGAAATGGGTACACCAAAGGAAAATCTGCGGAGACTGCGCTACACAGCCTAGACTCTACTATAGAAACATCCTTGTTCGAAAAGGATTATTGTCTTGTGGCCTTCTTAGACATTGAAGGAGCATTCAACAATATAAGTCCAGACCCAGTTAACAATACTTTAACGAGTCTGGATGTAAATATACCCCTAGTGTGACTGATTGATCAACTGATCAAGGGAAGGAAAATGCTTTCTTTACTGGGGAAGGTTGATATAACACACTTTTTGGCAAGGGGCACATCCCAGGGTGTTGACCTTCCCCTCTACTATGGAGCCTAACGGTAAACTCGCTATTATGAGATACTAGTTGGAGGAGCGGGAAGATTGTGGCATATGCTGACGACCAGCGATTGCTTCCAGAAGCAAGTTAGTTCAAAATCGTTGCGACTTAATGCAGGCGGCATTGCGAGAGGTTTCCCTATGGGCCTCCCGATATGGACTCAGGGTCAATTCTGATAAAGTACCACCGTTAAACCTTCCAGAACTAAATGTTGTGTGCCTAAGACTGCCAGATAAGGCCAAATTTCTAGGCGTAGTTATGGACAAAAAGCTTAACTGGAAGGACAACGTCATTCAGCGACAAAAGAAAGCGTACATTGTATTACAAATGTGCAAAAGAGCCATTGGCGAAAAATTGTGACTCATCCCCAACATATGTAAATGGATTTATACCGCGATTAACCGAACCATACTGTTGTATGGGAATGTCGTATGGTGGCCAGCCTTGAGCAAGGCGTTAAACCTAAACTTGTTGGGTAAAGTCCACAGAACAGCGCCTAGCGAAGCTCTTCAGGTCATTCTTGACATCCTGCCATTGGATCTAGCTGGTTATCGAGCAACGGCAATGTCAGCCCTGGCCTTAAGGGAGTTGTGCTGTTGGAACAAAAAGGCCACAGGACACTCTAGTATACTAAACAAATACATTTTTCTCCCTTTAGCACGGATCGCTGTGCGACCACAACAGTTGCGGAAACCAACTTAAAGATGAACATTCCCAGAAGGGGTTGCCTGGACGGAATCGGATAGGTACTTTGCTGTTGACGGCAGCATTTCCATATACACAGACGGCTCTAAGCTACACGGTAGAGTTAGAGGTGGAGTATACTCAAATGACTTTAACCTCCAGCTCTCCTTCAGACTACCAGAACACTGCAGAGCATTTCAGGCAGAAGTTTGAGCCATCATGGAAGCCGCGGTTATGATAGGAACACACTATGGCGGCAAAGAAATCTTAATAATTCAGCAACAGCCAGGCTTCCATTAAATCTCTTGGATCCTACTCGTTCAATTCTGAACTAACACTAAACCGTGGACGATCCCTTCAGGAGATGACCCAACAAAACCGCGTACACCTCACATGGGTCCCTGGACATAGGGACATCGAGGGAAACTGCATTGCAGATGAACTCGCTAAGCAAGATACAACCAGGCAGATTCTTCCTGGCCTAGAACGCTTAGGTATGTCCCTGGCCACATGCAAGCTAATACCAAAAGAACACATTCACCGTCAAGCCCGTGAAAGATGGCTACAGACACCGGGGTGTCGGACGTCGAAAGAACCCTACCAAAATGGGATCCTAAAATATCTTGTCAAGTGTACAACCTATGTAGGGATACAATTTCCCCACTTGTGGAGGCACTAACTGGGCATTGCCTTATAGGTAGGCTTGCAGAAAGGTTAAGAGCGCCTTTTCGTCGATGCTGCAGGAGTTTTAAAGAGGATGAGGAGGAGAAAACGGGTGTTCGCCTCATCTGCAACTGCCCAGCACTAAGTGGCGCACGGCAGCGCTCTCTGGGTGCTCCATTTCTATATAATCTGTGCGAGGTTGTGGAGCATGACGTCAAAGACCTGGTAGCTTTTATCAGGTCCTCAAAATGGTTCGAAAAGGAAAGGTAATGGTGTATTGGTGTGGTATCACAACGGGCCTAATATGACTTGGCTAAGTGTGCCCTCGTGCAGCCACTTCAACCTAACCTAACCTAAGCAACTAATACGGTTTAGGAATACTTAAAACTTTATTTGAAAGTAGCGGCCGCAGGGTTAACTTTGGAGGTTGGGATTTTTTATTTTATCACTGATTTGAGTTCAGGAGAGTTGGTGCAATGTTAAAAGTTTGACCTTAAGACCTAGTTTACATATAACGAGATTATCTTCATTTTCGTTTGGCTCAAACAAGACTCAAACTTTTAGACGTGTGGGAAGAAGCCGTCCCTTTGACATACGTTACATATATGCAGCATGACTTCTAGACGCATTTCTGGAATTCTTTTAATGGCTTCAGCCAGTGTTTCCGTCTAGCCTTGGGAAATAATGTTTTTTAAGTTGCTTGCTGGAAGTTGCAACTCTGCTGTGGTAAAAGACGGAGTTTCTTTAGGCATGCCGGTCTGCCTTCACTAGGTATCCTTCCTTATTTCGTGCGTAGGGAAAAGTGCATTTACTATGTTATCAGTTTAATCTTTATCTAACTCTGGTGTCGGTATGCGGGCCCAAATATTTATAGTACTATTTGTTAGGGATCTAAGGGTTTCTGTTGACGTCTTATCGAATCTCTTTAAATTTCCGCTTCTTGCTGTATCGGCAACGGTATTGAAACATTTATGTAAGTTGGAAGTATAAACAACTTTTCAATATTTTTCTGTGCTCTCTATAAGAAATATTGACGTTTTGAGATAATCTCAGATAAGGAGTTTAAAGTCCAATAAACACGCTATTTATTTCTAAAGATATTTGATTATAGTAGCATTAACATCTCGGTACATGTGCACCAAGTCGAAAATACCCAAAATTCGACTGGTTGTTTTATTATGCTTGAAGTTTATATACGCGAGAAACACATTTTTCGTAAACAAAGTTGGGTTTATTTGGACAGGTTAATTTTTTTGTTGCCAACGGAACAATTTTTTTAATATAGATCGCTGAACATTTCACCTTTTAAATAAAAAAAATTATTTGTGCTCTTGTCCCGGCTTCATATTAAGGTACTAATTTCCCTCTCAAACGATACTGGTAAACTTAATGTATGTATGTCCAGTGTGAAACAAACCAGGGGCTCCAGTTCAACCTTAAACTTTACAGGTAATAATCATTAATTAGTGCCTTACCACCTAGACGATTTTGGCCATGTATACTTGGCGCGATATAGGTACTAGAGGTTTACGCCGATCGCTTTATTGGCGGCGACGGCGGCGTAGGCGGCGCCGGCGTACGTCGGTGTTCTTACTTTAAAAAGCTTGATTTTTCTATTTAAAAAAAATAATATTTAGGAAAGGTTTTGTTTGTATGTATTTTAGGAAATCAACGTGTTGGCCATTTCGGAAAGATCCGGGGTTTTTACCTCAAGATCTCGCAGACCGTTCAAAAATTTTCAGGAGTAGCTCCTTGCGGAGGGATTGTCCCTCGTTCATTTACTCCAGAGAGGCTTCGAACCTAACCCCCCGGTCGTTGGAATTGGTACTGCTGCGTCTGCTGAAAAGAAATAGAGATACATAAAATAGCCACACTTTTGTCTGCATATCTCGTGCAAAGCGTAGTTTCACCTAGGGTTAAATCCTAATAATCGTCGCGAACACAATTTCTTTAAATCATTTGTGGCTCCTTGGCGGTCACGCACAAAGGCGACTTACGGTTGCTATTAATGGTCTATTAATACTCATGACTCTCGTAGCACAGGGCACCTCCAGTGCTTTCGGCTGTTTTTAAGAGCTACAATTCCCGATGTGCGAACAGTAGCAATCCCTACAACCAGTCGCTACCACGCCTCCAGACCCTCACACCATATGCCAGTACAGAAGCTATAGGACTGCGACTTCGAACTCATACCTTCGTCGACTTCACTTTCCTAGAAGCTCTAGGTGTAGCCCCGAAGACTTTCCAACGGATGCTGCCGAGCTACACCAGAGAAACGCCATGAAACCTTAGGGAGTGACTATTCGGCCAAGGATGCCGCCTTCGAAATCATAAGCAATCTAAGTGTAAGTCATTGCGTAATGGGTGAAAATCGTATAATCCTCGGCGCATCTGCATGATTAAAATTTTACAAGGACCCTGGATAAAATTTTTAAAATGTAGACCAAAGTTTGCAGACGTTTGTGTTCACAACATTGATTTCAATAGTCTTCCTTAAATCAAAACGATATTTTAGAATGAGAGTCGACCGATTTTCAGTTGAAAATGTTTACTGCTGTTTTCCGGCCTTATTATATAAGGCGATTTTTCAAACCCTTCTCATACATACATACATATATCCTCAACTTAAGTATGAGGTAAGAATCATTTCAATGGACTGTTTATGCCCCTAGAACCTGCTAAAAGATTTTGCATCACTGATTTCGATTATTCTTTCAGCCAATCGCAATATAATATTTTTT
Source organism: Eurosta solidaginis (assembly GCF_040869045.1). NCBI lineage: Eukaryota > Metazoa > Arthropoda > Insecta > Diptera > Tephritidae > Eurosta > Eurosta solidaginis. Next base: position 343,229,385 of record NC_090319.1, on the reverse strand, counting down.
AAAAAAATCGACACCTTTTTTGGGTACTTTGGTTTTGTTTACAACTTGAGGACAATTTGAAAACAATTTGAAACGCCTTGGGTCATTTTATTTGAATTCATTGTTCATTATTAATTTTTTGAAAAATATATGCAAAGTGAGTAGATATATAAATTTATTATATAACTTTTCTTTTAGTGTTTTGTTTTAATAACTTGGTGAATTGGGGTGGATTTTCCGTGTTAATTGGCGTCGTACTGCCTTTTAGTTTTTCCTACAAATTTGCGTTACTGAACCCATGTACATATGTGTATATTGTGACGAATATTAGCATCACTAGCATCACATCTGCTAAATAAATGCGCAACAACAATAAACCAGCCTCTCTTATGTAGAAGGCGACGAAGAGATAACTCACACACACAAATATGTAGTCATCAGCCGAAGTAGTTACTCACACATACACACGCATATGGCTATGGGAGAGGCGTGGACTACAGATATACATGTATATAGCTGGTAACTAACCACGCATGCGCTACAACTGTTCGCGAAATTACTAGACCTAAGGAGAAATGGGTGAACGAAGAAACCGAGAGTATAAAAGCAGCGCAAGCTGAGTAATAATGAATCAGTTTTGACGCTATTGGTTGTGAAGTACTACCCCCAAAGTAATCTAAATAAAGACCAGTTGCAATACTGAATATTGGAGTGATTTATTCAGCAGTTTAGAAGAAGGTTTCAAATAAGCGGAATTTCCCACAATTCGTTACAATATTTTTCTTATGTCGATTGTGTTATGTCGATGTATTTTCGTTGGGAAGCTTTTCACAGCAGATATAAAGTCGGATTGTTTGCCAAACCACAGTCGAGGGGCGACCCAGCTTAGAATGCCCATTTCTAAAGAATTTCATGCTGCTTTTTATGATACTTGAACCTAGGGCATTTGGTGTTGTAGGCGAGTACGCTACCAGCACATCGCGGCTGCCGCATGGCATTATACCGGCTTAAAAAGTAGTTGGTAAAAAGTAAACAAGAATTCATATGCAATACATGCAGGTGTGTTCTGCGTAATTTACAACGAATGCGATCCCGGTAATAGTCTAGAACTAGGTCCGACTAGTAATACGCGTCCAAATATATATAGAGAGAGGTGTCAAATGGGGTGTACTGACTTCGACAACAATACTACGAAGGCGGAAAAGAAAACATTTAACTGGTTCAAAAGATATTAACGAAAAACCGGGTCCCTCCGAAACCGCGGATGAGATCCATACACTCAAAAAAAAAGTATCACTATCATTTTAATACACGATGTTCAAAAATGAAACTATAAACGGTATCATTTTCGTGGTATCAATGCAACGATAAATATTATAAAAAATATAATTAAAAGTATCAATTTTGTATCTTGACTATTGATTTGCCCATGGAAAATATTTGTTTCGCCCTTAAAAGGTATCAAAATGATAGTTTCATTATGATAACATTTAATACTAGATTGATTATAAAACGCATTACATTTGTATGTAGTCTATTAACTTGACAAATACAAGTATCAAACTAATATTTCGAAAATGTCAATAACATAAGATCATTGATGACGAAAAAAAGATAAGCAAAAATTGCACATTGATGCCTAGATGGCATCGCCTTGATGATAACTTTTTTTTGAGTGTAGTATTTGTGTGCAAAACACCTTTCTGCGATGGCGGCCTTCGGCCACTCTAATAAAAAATTACCCTGGCCGGTCCACCAATGGGGTGGGATCAAAATTAAATCCGTGCAAAATCCATCCACACACATTTTTTTTCAGTGCACAAGAACATTACAACAACCATATGAAAATTGCCAACTTCAACTGCAAATATCTCCGGACAGAGACACAATTTTTCTTTTCGGATTATTGTTGTCGAGGTTAATACGCGTTTATTGATACCTCTCTCGATATTTTTCGGACGCCTATTAGCAGTCGACCCCTGTTCTACACTTTTACCACGATCCCAAAAGCCTCTACAAACACCGATGCATTTTTATACCTAGCTGAGCAGAGCTCACAGAGTATATTAATTTTGTTCGCATAACGGTACTCTGTAACGGCATAAACTAATCGAGATAGCTATAGACTTCAATATATCAAAATGATCTGGGTGAAAAAAGAAATTCATTTAGCCATGTCCGTCCGTCCGCCCGCAAACACGATAACTTGAGTAAATTTTTAGGTATCTTGATGAAATTTGGTATGTAAGTGCCTCGGCACTCATCTCAGATCGCTATTTAAAATGAACGAAATCGGACTACAACCACGCCCACCTTTTCGATATCGCAAATTTGGAAAAATCGAAACAGTGCGATAATTCATTACCAAAGACGGATAAAGCGATGAAACATGGTAGGTGGGTTGACATTATGACGCAGAAGAGAAAATTAGCAAAAGTTTGGACAATGGGCGTGACAACGCCCACTTTTAAAAGAAGGTAATTTAAAAGTTTTGCAAGCTGTAATTTGACAGTCGTTAAAGATATCATGATGAAATTTGGCAGGAACGTTACTCCTATTACTATATGTATTCTGAATAAGAATTAGAAAAATCGGATGACGAACACGCCACCCTTTAAAAAAAATTGTTTAAAGTCAAATTTTAACAATAATTGAATATTTTTACAGTATATAAGTAAACTATGCCAACATTCAACGCCAGTAATGATAGGGTGCAACAAAATACAAAAATAAAAGAAAATTTCAAAATGGGCGTGGCTCCGCCCTTTTTCATTTAATTTGTCTAGAATACTTTTAATGCCATAAGTCGAACAAATATTTACCAATCCTTGTGAAATTTGGTAAGGGCATAGCTTCTATGACTATAACTGTTTTCTGTGAAAATGGCCGACATCGATTGAAGCCACGCCCAGTTTTTATACACAGTCGGTCGTCTGTACTTCCGCTCGGCCGTTAACACGATAACTTGAGCAAAGATCGATATATCTTTGCTTAACTTAGTTCACGTACTTATCTGAACTCACTTTATCTTGGTATTAAAAATGGGCGAAATCCGACTATGACCACGCCCACTTTTTCGATATCGAAAATTCCGAAAATGCTATAATTCCATACCAAATACGAAAAAAGGGATGCAACATTGTGATTGGATTGGTTTTTTGACGCAAAATATAACTTTAGAAAAAACTTTGTAAAATGGGTGTGACACCCACCATATTAAGTAGAAGAAAATGAAAAAGTTCTGCAGGGCGAAATCAAAAGCCCTTGGAATCATGGCAGGAATACTGTTCGTGGTATTACATATGTATAAAAATAAAGTAGCGGTACCCGACAGATGATGCTCTGGGTCACCCTGGTCCACATTTTGGTCGATATCTCGAAAACGCCTTCACATATACAACTAAGGGCCACTCCCCTTTAAAACCCTCATTAATACCTTTTATTTGATACACATATCGTACAAAGTCGCCCCTGGTCCACCTTTATGGCGATATCTCTAAAAGGCGTCCACCTATAGAACTAAGGCCCACTCCCTTTTAAAATACTCATTACCACCTTTCATTTGATACCCATATCGTACAAACACATTCTAGAGTCACCCCTGGTCCACCTTTATGGCGATATCTCTAAAAGGCGTCCACCTATAGAATTAAGGCCCACTCCCTTTTAAAATACTCATTACCACTTTCATTTGATACCCATATCGCACAAACACAATCTAGAGTCACCCCTGGTCCACCTTTATGGCGATATCTCGAAAAGGCGTCCACCTACATAGCTAAGGCCCACTCCCTTTTAAAATACTCATTACCACCATTCATTTGATACCCATATCGTACAAACACATTCTAGAGTCTCCCCCGGTTCACCTTTATGGCGATATCTCGAAAAGACGTCCACCTATAGAACTGTGGCCCACTCCCTTTTAAAATACTCTTTAATACCTTCCATTTGATACCCATGTCATAAAAACACATTCCAGGGTTACCCTAGGTTCATTTTCCTACATGGTGATTTTCCATTATTTTGTATCCAACGCTCTCAACTTTGGTCCGATGTTTCTAACGTAGAAGATAGACTCACCATTAAGTATACCGAATTGATCAGGGCGACGAACTGAGTTGATATAGCCATATCCGTCTGTCTGTTTGAACGCAAACTAGTCCCTCAAATTTTGAGATATCTGAAGCGTGATCCAGATATGGATAGAGATTTAACATGCAAATACAACAACAATTTGAACGCAACAATTGATAGGTGACTTGAAGGTATCTCTGGACACAGAGAGTCTATTAAGTTCCGTGAGGGCTCGGAAGATTTGATTAAATTGACAGTAATTGACTCCACTAGCAGACAAATAAAACAGTAGGAATAACCGAAGAGCTCTCTGAGGCACATTAAACGGTATATTGACAAGAAGAGCTGGACAGTCCAAAGAACCTGCAATGAGGTCATAGACAAACAAGACCAGATGCACCGTTCTCTTTGTTTCAAGTGATTGCAAATTGATAAGGTTGCAACGTGAGGAATAAGAAGGCAACGGATCATCAAAATTTATAGAGCATACGGCAAAGTGAACAAACATTCTATGAACTCTTGAAGTTGGTTGGAGACTTTGTCAAAAGCCTTCTAGAAGTCGGTGTATAAAGCATCAACTTGAGATCCGCCCTTGAATGCGGAAATCAGAAAAGGAGACCAAGTAAGTGACAGCAACAAAATCATGTTGATTGGGTTCAACGATGCTCTGAACGATAAAAGATGGTTTCTCCTTTATAATATTTTCGTATAGTTTTGAGCAAGCAGTAAGCTTTCCAATAGGCCTGTAATTTGAGACATCATTTTTGTTTTCGGTTTTAAAAATCAGAGTTTGCGAAGATTTCATCGAGTTTGGAGATTGAGAGAGATCCAAAGTCTAATCGTTCAAAAAAACAGATTCGGAACAGAAGTAGGGTCTTCAAAGTTAGTTGTAAAGAAATCGACTCAAAACTCGTCCAGAAACTGGGACCTTTTGCCATTAAAATCGTGCTGCTTAATATCACTTAGAAGGTTATATCTAGCGTATTGAGCGAAAGTCCAGATTCCACGAACTGATTTGGATTTTAAGTGAGGTGGAGGTCGACCAACGGTACGCCACATACTGTACAAGACCCAGATATAAAGGTCATATTATGAACATCGTACAGAAAACTAAAACTCTTTTCGTATCGCCAACCGTATTTGTAAAGGAAGTGTAAGACCTTGCCTGAGTTGGAAAAACCAGCTGGAGGAGCGTTCATTTCCTACTTAGCTTCAGTTAGTACAATGCAGGAATGTATGGCGTACGTTGCTTCGCAAATCAGTGAATGAAGTCCTGCAACTGAGCATGCAGATTCCACTCTCATTCTCTGATTCATAAATTCCCATTGGGAAGTGCCGAGTTAAGGCTCCCATCATAAGGTAAAGGTGGGGCTTAGTGAGTCTTGAGAAGTTTAAAAGAGCATTAAGCGTCAATAAATTACCAGAAAAAAACTAAACAAATGCATAAGTGATTTAAGGTTCGGTTTTTCAGTGCCAGTTTAAACTTCAGTTAAAGTTGACTAAAGTTTAACCCTGGCACTTCGGCCGAAGTTGAGATGAGCAGCAAAATTGTATGTTATCGAACAAAGTGGCAAGGTTAAATTATAGTTAACTTTGATTGGAGTTTAAACGCGCACTGAAAACCCCGGCCTAAGTCGAGCTGTTGTCTGTCCTATCCGATGGCCACTTGTCCACGAAAAGACTGCAAGGGGCCAGTAGAATTACAAAATCCGAAGCTCCCGACTTGTGTCCTTTTGCCAAGATTGGGAGGTTATAGGTTTAACGCCGTCCTGCAGACCGATTAAATACAAATTGACAACAACGAACACCCCAATGTAAATGCATAGTTGAAGGTTTAAAGGAACATCAATCAGCGCATATAGCTTACAGGCCGATTTATTCAATATAGGGTTATTGACCTCTCTCTTATTTTGTATTTTGCAGTTTAAATATTTTAAACGAATTAAACACTAAATATAGGAACTTGAATATAACAGAAAATAAACAGAAACGACATGCATGTCGGTCATTGACAGTATTTTCTCTGCTAGCAAACCGTTATAATAAATTTGCTCAGTTTAACAGAATCAGCTGTTTGTGACGTCACACTAGACTGTACACAAAACCATGATTATTAGCTTGAAAAATTCGGATCACATTTTATGAAAGTGTTTACGTTTATGATGAAATTTATTTTTATTTAATTCAATTTAACTTAATTTAATTTCATATAATTCAATTTAATTGATTATAATTCAATTAATTTTAACTTAATTTAATTTATTTTCTTTTAATTTGATTTGATTTAATTTAAGCTACTTCAATTTAATTTAATTTTAGTTAATTTAGTTGAACTAAACTTACTATTTAAAATAAAATGATAACTTAATTTAATTTAATTTAATATATAAAATAAAATAATACTTTAGTTTAGTTTTAACTAAATAAACAGAAATTTATTTAGTTTAATTTAATTAATTTTAATTTGATTTAATTTAACTTAATTTAATTTAATTTATTTCAAACCACCTAAATTTAATTTAAATTAGTTTAATTTAATTGACTTGCAATTAATCAAATTTGATTTAAAGTAATTTAATTAACTTTAATTAAATTTAAGTTAGTTTAATTCAATTCAATCTAATTATATATAATTCAGTTTAAAATAATTTAACTCATTTAATAAAATTTTATTTAATTTATTTTGATTTACTGAGTTAATTTAGAAGAATTTAATTTAATTTATTTCAATTTAATTTAATTTTAATTAATTTAGTTTTATTTAATAAAGAAAATAAAATAATGATTTGATTTAATATTTAAAATAATATAATAATTTAATTTAGTTTAGTTTAACTTAGCTTAAAAGAGTTTAATTAGTTTAGTTTACTTTGATTCAATGTATTTGATTTAATTCAATGTACTTTAATTTAATTTAATTTCATTTAACTCAGTTTAATAGAATTTAAACTAGTTTAGTTTAATTTTTTTAGTTTCAAAAAAAAAAATTTTGGTGCAATTTAAATATAATAATTTAATTTTACTTAGTTCAATTTCATTTAATTTATTTGAATTTTTTTCATTTTATTTTATTTCATTTCATTTAATTTTATGCTTTTTATTTATTTTAATTTAATTTAGTTTAATTTAATTTAATCCAATTTAATTTAACTTAAATTAATTGAGTAGAGTTTAATTAATTTTAATTTTAATTTTATTTTATTTATTTTAATTGAATTTAGTTCAATTTCATTTCTTTTAATAAAATTTTTTTTCGGGTATTTCTATAAAAAAATACAGGATATCCGAATACGGCTAAGATTTTTTATCTATTACCCAGAATCTACCCATATTGCACAGTAGAAAGGGTCGAAAAAAAGTTGCTAATGTTCGCCCCTAAATTTAAATGTCAGGCGGACATTTGCAATTTTTTTTTGTATGAGGACCAACCCAGTCTACTGCACAGCCTTAAGGCCCCGTTACTGATACTTAGCATAGACTTGACTTGACTTGACTTGAGAACTGTCACTTACAGTTCTGTTAAATGAACATTGCATGTTACTGATTATTCAAAACTTAGCAACACTTAACTTGACTTAAGGCCCCATTACTGATACTTAGCATAGACTTGACTTGACTTGGCGTAAACTTGGCAACTTAGCCTTGATTATACTCCACTTAGCGCATACAATCTGGCATCATAATCAACAAATGTCAATTTGTATGACAAAATGTCAAAATGAAATGGAAACAAACAAATGGCATCTCAAAATGTAAACGTCACTTAGAACTTACATAGAAAATCAAAATTTAACAGACTTCTAAGTCAAGTTAGGTGTTGCTAAGTTTTGAATAATCAGTAACATGCAATGTTAATTTAACAGAACTGTAAGTGACAGTTCTCAAGCCAAGTCAAGTCTATGCTAAGTATCAGTAATGGAGCCTTTAGAAGTCTATTGAATTTTGATTTTCTATGTAAGTTCTAAGTGACGTTTACATTTTGAGATGCCATTTGTTCGTTTCCATATCATTTTGACATTTTGTCATACAAACTGACATTTATTGATTATGATGCCAGATTGTATGCGCTAAGTGGAGTATAATCGTGGCTTAGGCTGGAGACATTGGTGCTTTATCGGTAACCGTATCGGTAACCTTATAACAGCTGATTCGACCAACCTTATGAGAATCAATGCAATCGATTATTGGTGCCGCTAAGGTCGTAACCGTATCGTAGACAACCAATTGGGTTTTGGTTTACCGTCGTAACAATAAACATCTGATTACGTTAGGGATACGGATACAGCGATACGACATACGGCACCAATGACTCCGGCTTATGTTGCCAAGTTTACGCCAAGTCAAGTCAAGTCTATGCTAAGTATCAGTAATGGGGCCTTTAATGTCAAGTTTGCAACATCAACAGCCAAACTATTAAATGTTGGATATAAACAAACAAAACAAAACTGCACGAAATAAAAAATAAATGATATTGAAATTGACGTGACATTACTAACAATCAACTAGACTAAATAACATACCTAGTTTTGGCGTAGATAAAGTACACGATGAGAAATAACGAAGCTACCTCGACGCATCCGATTGTGGACATCTCTACTGTATTTTGCACAAAATTAAATATTGATTTTGGCATTTTTGCACTACTGGTTTATTTAATGTTACAACTATTCAAAGTGATTATAAACACTTTTGTTTTTATTACTATTGTTTTTGTATGAATATACTTTGTTTTTGTTTTATTTTAAATAATAAAATCGCACGATCGCTCCAATTATCGTTATTTAAAATTATATATACACTGATATGTGTAAATGTATGTATATTTTTTTAAGTTGTTACAATTTTTTAATTGAATAAAGGTATGTACATGTGTATTTCTGTATATTTTTATACATTGTAGTCTATTTTAGTGATAAGAAAAACGGCTGATGCTGCGATAGCCATTGCATGATCTGTGACATTTGTATGTATGTATGTGCCTGTGCATGCTGACTTACGAAAAAATAACAAAACGCAATTTGATAAGTACACCCGCGTAATTATGTACATATGTATGCATATGCATATATGTATCTATGTTTATGGATATATGTATATATGTGAGCATGTAAGGGCTATAAAATCACATTTCCATCTGCGAGGGCACACAGCGGTTTTTGCACTTTATAATCCTCAATAAAAAATCATATGTGTATATATGTATGTATGGAGGTATATCTATTTGTCGTTGGTGTAGTTTATATTGACAAATCACTTTATGTTGTTGTCATATTAACATGACATGCATGTAATCAATTTAACTAAGGGCACATTAAAAGCAACAACATGTTAAAAACTGCGACTTATGTACGTTGAATTTAAAGACGCGCTTGTTGTATTATCAAATTTGCAACTTGACACATTGGAGATGTTTTTTCGACTGTTATTAGCGCAAATGTTGCTCGATTTTAAATATATGTATTAATTAAATCTCATTTGGCGAGTCGCCGAACTATTCTTCGGTTGTTTATTTATTACATGGCGCAACGATACAAGGTGGCAGCATGGAACAGCTGATTATAAACTTTTTTTATTTGATTTGATACATCAACTAACGGTACCGTACGATTTTGACATTTGTCCATCGAATTTACAAAAACAAAGTACATGGAATTTTTATTTATGTTTGTAGATATGTCACCATGCTGCCACCTTGTATCATTCCGCTATGATTTACTAGAGCATATATTTTTACATGGCGGAACGATACAAGGTGGCAGCATGGGACAGCTGATTATAATATTTTTTATTTTATTTGATACATCAACTTCCGGCGCAGTACGATTTTGACATTTGTCATCGAATTTACAAAAACAAAGTACATGGAATTTTTATTTATGTTTGCAGGTATGTCACCATGCTGCCACCTTGTATCGTTCCGCCATGCATTTTTATTACGAATATAATGGTGAGAAATGTGAAGAGAACACAGCTTTGATAATAAAATCATAGGGTCATAGGTGTCGGTGATGGGTGTAGCACAAGGGTCTATCTAATTTGTATGAGGATAAATTTTTGTTCAGCTCTTAGTACTACCTTAGAACCGAACCCTGTACCAAAGAGATTGCATCATTCCATGCCACTGTGTATCGTGCAAAAGATTTTTAATCCCATCTGTCAAGTATTCACTGGGCTCTACGTTCCTTGGGGTCACGTTGCAATTTGCAATTCCTCCAAAGTGGCTCAGCATTCAAAAAGCTGGTGCTAGAACCCACATACGCGAATGCCGGTTTATTCCCGCCCTAGCTATCTACATATGTATTAGAGGTTTACGCCGATCATTATATCGGTGGCGGCGGCGGCGTTGGCGGCGCGCCGGTGTACGCCGGTGTTCTTGCTTTAAAAAGCTTTTTGCTATTTAAAAAATAATATTTAGGAAAGGTTTTGTTTGAATGTATTTAAGGGAATCAACGTATTGACGATTTCGGAAAGATCCAGGTTTTTTGCTTCAAAGTCTCGCGGATCGTTCAAAAAATTTCAAGAGCAGCTCCTTGCGGAGGGACTGTCCTTCATTCACTTACTCCAGTGAGGATTTGAGCCTAGCCACGGTCTAAGTGGTACTGCTGCGTCTGCCGAAAAAAATTGAAGTACTTAAAATGGTCACACTTTTGTCTGTATGTCTCGTACAAAGCGTAGTTTCACCAAAGGAGATGTTCTGGTCTAACTTCTAATACTCGTTATCGACACGATTTCTTTAAATTATTTGTGACCCCTTGCTGGTCACGCACAAAGGCGACTTACGGTTGCTATTAATGGTCTTATAATACTCATGGCACAGTTTTAACGATGAGCACCAACGCTGACCTATTGTTAATCGCGCCAAAGGGGACATCTAGTTTTTTCGGCTGTTTTAAGAGCTATAATTCCCGAAATGCGAACAGTAGCAATCCTGTCCACCACCAGTCGCTACCACGCCTCCAGGCCCTCATAAAACATGCCAGCACAGAAACTATAGGACTGCGATTTCGAACTCATACCTTCGTGAACGTCACTAGTAGCTCTATGTATAGCTCCGAAGACATTCTAACGGATTTTTTTGTCGCACTATACTGCCGAGACTACCAGAGAAATACCTTGAAACGTTAGGGAGTAACTATTCTGCCAAAGATGCCGCCCTCGAAGTCATAACCAGTCCAAGTGGATATTATTGCACAACTCATGAGTGAAAATAGTATAATCCTACATAATTTAAATTTTACGAGGGCCCTGGATACCTTTTTTTATACCTTTTTTTATAGTTGAGCAGAGCTCACAGAGTATATTAACTTTGATTGGATAACGGTTGGTTGTACAGGTATAAAGGAATCGAGATAGATATAGACTTCCATATATCAAAATCATCAGTATCGAAAAATAATTTGATTGAGCCATGTCCGTCCGTCCGTCCGTCTGTCCTCTAACACGATAACTTGAGTAAATTTTGAGATATCTTAATGAAATTTGGCATGTAGATTCCTGGGCACTCAAAACAGATCGCTATTTAAAATGAACGATATCGGACTATAACCATGCCCACTTTTTCGATATCGAAAATTTGGAAAAACCGAAAAACTGCGATAATTCATTGCCAAATGCGGATAAAGCGATGAAACTTGGTAGATGGGTTGACGTTATGACGAAGAATAGAAAATTATTAAGATTTTGGACAATGGGCGTGGCACCGCCCACTTTTACAAGAAGGTAATTTAAAAGTTTTGCAAGCTGTAATTTGGCAGTCGCTGAAGATATCATGCTGAAATTTGGCAGGAACGTTACTACTATTACTATATATGTGCTAAATAAAAATTAGCAAAATCGGATGAAGAACACGCCCACTTTTTAAAAAAAATTTTTTTAAAAGTCAAATTTTAACAAAAAATTTAATATCTTTACTGTATATAAGTAAATTACGTCAAATTTCAACTCCAGTAATGATATGATGCAACAGAATACATTAATAAAAGAAAATTTCAAAATGGGCGTGGCTCCGCCCATATTCATTTAGTTTGTCTAGAATACTTTTAATGCCATAAGTCGAACAAAAATTTACCAATCCTTCTTAAATTTGGTAGGGGTATAGATTCTATGACGGTAACTGTTTTCTGTGAAAATGGGCGAAATCGGTGCAAGGCACGCCCAGTTTTATACACAGTCCACCGTCTGTCCTTCCGCTCGGCCGTTAACACGATAACTTGAGCAAAAACCGATATATCTTTACTAAACTTAGTCCACGTACTTATCTGAACTCACCTTATCTTGGTATAAAAAATGGCCGAAAGCCGACTATAACCACGCCCACTTTATCGATATCGAAAATTACGAAAAATGAAAAAAATGCCATAATTCTATACCAAATACGAAACAAGGGATGAAACATGGTAATTGGATTGGTTTATTGACGCAAAATATAACTTTAGAAAAAACTTTGTAAAATGGGTGTGACACCTACCATATTAAGTAGAAGAAAATGAAAAAGTTCTACAAGGCGAAATCAACAGCCTTTGGAATCTTGGCAGGAATACTGTTCGTGGTTTTGCATATATAAATAAATTAGCAGTACCCGACAGATGATTTTCTGGATCACCCTGGTCCACATTTTGGTCGATATCGCGAAAACGCCTTCACATATACATCTAAGGGCCACTGGCTTTTAAAACCCTCATTAATACCTTTAATTTGATATCCATATCGTACAAACACATTCTAGAGACACCCCTGGCCCACCCTAATCGCGATATCTTGAAAAGGCGCCCACATATAGACCTAATGCCCACTCCCTGTTAAAATGTTCAGTAACACCTTTCGTTTGATACCCATATCGTACAAACATTCTGGAGTCACCCTTGGTCCACCTTATGTCGATATCTCGAAAAGGCGTCCACCTATAGAACTAAGGATTACTCCCTTTTAAAATACTCATTACCACCTTTCATTTGATACCCATATCGTACAAACACATTCTAGAGTCACCCCTGGCCCACCCTAATGGCAATATCTCGAAAAGGCGTCCACCTATAGACCTAACGCCCACTCCCTCTTAAAATGCTCAGTAACACCTTTCGTTTGATACCCATATCGTACAAACACATTCTAGAGTCACCCCTAGCCCACCCTAATGGCGATATTTCGAAAAGGCGTCCACCTATAGACCTAATGCCCACTCCCTCTTAAAATGCTCAGTAACACCTTTCGTTTGATACCCATATCGTACAAACATTCTGGAGTCACCCTTGGTCCACCTTTATGGCGATATCTCGAAAAGGCGTCCACCTATAGAACTAAGGATTACTCCCTTTTAAAATACTCATTACCACCTTTCATTTTATACCCATATCGTACAAGCACATTCTAGAGTCACCCCTGGCCCACCCTAATGGCGATATTTCGAAAAGGCGTCCACCTATAGACCTAATGCCCACTCCCTCTTAAAATGCTCAGTAACACCTTTCATTTGATTCCCATATCGTACAAACACATTCTAGAGTCACCCCTGGTCCACCTTTATGGCGATATCTCCAAACGGCGTCCACCTATAGAACTAAGGATCATTCCCTTTTAAAATACTCATTAACACCTTTCATTTGATACCCATATCGTACAAACATATTCTAGAGTCACCCCTGGTCCACCTTTATGGCGATTTCTCGAAAAGGCGTTCACCTATAGAACTAAAGCCCATTCCCTTTTAAAATACTCATTACCACCTTTCATTTGATACCCATATCGTACAAACACATTCTAGAGTCACCCCTGGCCCACCTTAATGGCGATATCTCGAAAAGGCGTCCACCGATAGACCTAAGGCCCACTCCCTCTTAAAATGCTCAGTGACACCTTTCATTTGATTCCCATATCGTACAAACAAATTCTAGAGTCAGCCCTGGTCCACCTTTATGGCGATATCCCTAAATGGCGTCCATCCATAGAACTATGGCCGACTCTCCCTTAAAATACTCTTTAATACCTTCCATTTGATACACATGCCATACAACCACATTCCAGGGTTACCCTGGGTTCATTTTCCTACATGGTGATTTTCCTTATTTTGTCTCCATAGCTCTCAACTGAGTATGTAATGTTCGGCTACACCCGAACTTAGCCTTCCTTACTTGTTTATACTCAGTTGAGCAGAACTCACAGAGTATATTAAGTTTGATTGGATAACGGTTGGTTCTACAGGTATAAAGGAATCGAGATAGATATAGACTTCCATATATCAAAATCATCAGGATCGAAAAAAAATTTGATTGAGCCATGTCCGTCCGTCCGTTAACACGATAACTTGAGAAAATTTTAGATATCTAGATGAAATTTATATGTAGGTTCCTGAGCACTCATCTCAGATCGCTATTTAAAATGAACGATATCGGACTATAACCACGCCCACTTTTTCGATATCGAAAATTTCGAAAAACAGAAAAAGTGCAATAATTCTTTACCAAAGACAGATAAAGCGATGAAACTTGGAAGGCGCGTTGAACTTATGACGCAGAATAGAAAATTAGTAAAATTTTGGACAATGGGCGTGGCACCGCCCACTTTTAAAAGAAGGTAATTTAAAACTTTTGCAAGCTGTAATTTGGCAGTCGTTGAAGATATTATGATGAAATTTGGCAGGAACGTTACTCCTATTACTATATGTACGCTTAATAATCGGAGAAGGACCACGCCCACTTTTAAAAAAAAATTTTTTTAAAGTAAAATTTTAACAAAAAATTTTATATCTTTACAGTATATAAGTAAATTATGTCAAAATTCAACTCCAGTAATGATATGGTGCAACAAAATACAAAAATAAAAGAAAATTTCAAAATGGGCGTGGCTCCGCCCTTTTTCATTTAATTTGTCTATGGTACTTTTAATGCCATAAGTCGAACAAAAATTTACCAATCCTTTTGAAATTTGGTAGGGGCATAGATTTTATGACGCTAACTGTTTTGTGTGAAAATGGGCAAAATCGGTTGAAGCTAGGCCCAGTTTTTATACACAGTCGTCCGTTTGTCTTTCCGCATGGCGGTTAACACGATAACTTGAGTAAAAATCGACATATCTTTACTGAACTTAGTTCACGTACTTATCTGAACTCACTTTATCTTGGTATGAAAAATGAACGAAATCCGACTATGACCACGCCCACTTTTTCGATATCGAAAATTACGAAAAATGAAAAAAATGCCATAATTCTATACCAAATACGAAAAAAGGGATGAAACATGGTAATTGGATTGGTTTATTGACGCGAAATATAACTTTAGAAAAACTCTGTAAAATGGTTGTCACACCTACCATATTAAGTAGAAGAAAATGAAAAAGTTCTGCAGGGCGAAATAAAAAATCCTTGAAATCTTGGCAGGTATTACATACATAAATAAATTAGCGGTATCCAACAGATGATGTCCTGGGTCACCCTGGTCCACATTTTGGTCGATATCTGAAAAACGCCTTCACACATACAACTACCACCACTCCCTTTTAAAACTCTCATTAATACCTTTAATTTGATACTAATATCGTACAAACAGGTTCTAGAGTCACCCCTGGTCCACCTTTATGGCGATATATCGAAAAGGCGTCCACCTATAGAACTAAGCCCCACGCTCTTTTAAAATACTCATTAACACCTTTCATTTGATACCCATATCTTACAAACATATTCTAGAGTCACCCCTGGTCCACCTTTATGGCGATATCGCGAAAAGGCGACCACCTATAGAACGAAGCCCCACTCCCTTTTAAAAAATACTCATTAACACCGTTCATTTGATACCCATATCGTACAAACAAAGTGTAGAGTCACCCCTGGTCCACCTTTATTGCGATACCTCGAAAAGGCGTCCACCTATAGAACTAAGGCCCACTACCTTTTAAAATACTCATTAACACCTTTCGTTTGCTACCCATATTGTACAAACGTATTCTAGAGTCACGCCTGGTCCACCTTTATGGCGATATCTCGAAAAGGCGACCACCCATACAACTACCACCACTCCCTTTTAAAACCCTCATTAATACCTTTAATTTGATACCCATATCGTACAAACAAATTCTAAAGTCACCCCTGGTCCACTTTATGGCGATATTTCGAAACGGCGTCCACCTATAGAACTAAGGCCCACTCCCTTTTAAAATACTCATTAGCACCTTTCGTTTGATACCTATATTGTACAAACGCATTCTAGAGTCATCCCTAGTCCCCCTATAAGGCGATATCTCGAAAAGGCGACCACCTATACAACTACCACTACTGCCTTTTAAAACCCTCATTAACACCTTTCATTTGATACCCATATCGTACAAACATATTCTAGAGTCACCCCTGGTCCACCTTTATTGCGATACCTCGAAAAGGCTTCCACAAATAGAACTAAGGCCCACTCCCTTTTAAAATACTCATTAATACCTTTCGTTTGATACCCATATTGTACAAACACATTCTAGAGTCACCCCTGGTCCACCTTTATGGCGATATTTCGGAACGGCGTCCACCTATAGAACTAAGGCCCACTCCCGTTTAAAATACTCATTAACACCTTTCGTTTGATACCCATATTGTACAAACGCATTCTAGAGTCACCCCTGGTCCACCTTTATGGCGATTTCTCGAAAAGGCGACAACATATACAACTACCACCACTCCCTTTTAAAATTCTCATTAATACCTTTAATTTGATACTAATATCGTACAAACAGGTTCTAGAGTCACCCCTGGTCCACCTTTATGGCGATATATCGAAAAGGCTTCCACCTATAGAACTAAGCCCCACGCTCTTTTAAAATACTCATTAACACCTTTCATTTGATACCCATATCGTACAAACATATTCTAGAGTCACCCCTAGTCCCCCTATAAGGCGATATCTCGAAAAGGCGACCACCTATACAACTACCACTACTCCCTTTTAAAACCCTCATTAACACCTTTCATTTGATACCCATATCGTACAAACAAGTTCTAGGGTCACCCCTGGTCCACCTTTATGGCGATATCTCGAAACGGCATCCACCTATGGAACTAAGGATCACTCCCTTTTAAAATACTAATTAACACCTTTCGTTTGATACCCATATTGTACAAACAAATTCTAGAGTCAACCCTGATCCACCTTTATGGCGATATCCCTAAATGGCGTCCACCTATAGAACTATGGCCCACTCCCTCATAAAATACTCTTTAATGCCTTTCGTTTGATACACATGTCATACAAACACATTCCAGGGTTTCCCTCGGTTCATTTTCCTACATGGTTATTTTCCCTTATGTTGTCACCATAGCTCTCACCTGAGTATGTAATGTTCGGTTACACCCGAACTTAACCTTCCTTACTTGTTTTTAAATGTAGACCAAAATTTGCAGACGTTTGTGTTCGAAACATTGATTTCAATAGTCTTCGCTAAACCAAAACGATATTTTAGATTGAAAGTCGACCGATTTTATGTTGAAAGATGTTAAGGTTATGCGCTCAGTTCCAACTGTTGTTTGTGGGCCTTTTGATACAAGAATTCATTATGAATAACCGCGTAGCTTCAGTTTTCAAACTAGTTCGACTGTCCACTACGTTAGAGTAATAGCACACCCGGTCATTTTTTGGACTGTCTGGGGAAAACTTTTGCTTCACCACTTTTAGTGTTGTTGCGAAGGACAAAGCCTCACCTGGTAAATATATTTGCCTACGTATTCTCATATGTAACAGGAGCCGAAATATGTAGGTGATATTTAAACTTGGTTGGCAGGCTAGAATCACTGTGATTCACTCCAAGGGACTAGTGGGGATAGGGCCACCAACTTTAGGAAATGTCAAAGCGGGAGACTTGGGTGTTGAATGATTAAGTGTGAAAATCAAAATTAACACATCAGCCGCTATTTTAAAGTTTCGAAAATAAACAACAGATGTTTGAATATAAGGCCAAGTGATTTTTCAAACCTTTCTATCTTCAACTTAAATCTGAGGTGAGAATCACTTCAAAGGAGAGTTTAAACCCCTGGGACCTACTTACTAAAGAATTTTGCATAACTGAATTCGCTTATTATTTACGCCAATCGAAATATAGAATTTTTGAAAAAATCAGCATTTTTTCTGGTAACTTGCTTTTTTAACAACATAAGGACAATTTGAAAACATGTTCGACTTGGGTCATTTTACTTGAATTCATTGTTCCTTCTTAATTTTGTTTTAAATTATGCAAAGTGAGCATTTAAATTTTTTATATAATTTGGGTGATGCAAAATCCGTGTTAAGCTGGCATTGAAAGCGCCTGTTTTTTTTTTTTAAATTACTTTTGAACGGGTAGAAAGAGTTAAATTACGCAATTGGATTCTTATAAGTGGCAGTGATGCGCAGCCGTTGATACCCCTTTCGACTATATCCGTTCAATTTTCGACATGAAGAATAAATCGCCTAGACAGTCTTGAATGAGTAAAAAATATAGTACGAAAGTCGGCGGCGGCGTTTATTGGTGGCGTATATCTCAATTGTGTACATACATGTGTTTGTTGACACGTACAACATTTGTTTTAGTAAATAATAATATCTATGCGTTTTTACTTACGTAGACGGTTACCACACCATGTTTTTATTTGGGACCAAAATTCATCGAAAAAAAGGACCAAATCTCAAAGAAATTTACCAAATTTTTGGCTTACAAACAATTCGGCAATTCACGAAAGTGTCGAATTCTTTGTAAAATCTATGATTTTAGGTTGTGGTAAAGTACAAAGTCACACACGCTTTCATTCTAACAAAAAGCCTTATATAAATAATTGTTTTAACGAAAAACCTTAGAGCAAACCCGTGCCGCAAGCCAAACTAGTTCTGTTTTATTTACATAAAAATCTTATTTATACCTTTATATTAAGTCGCTTTCATGTTTGTCACCTCATTTCCATACGAATTTTTGACCCACGGAAAGTCTTTTTCGGTAACTTCCCGTTGAGCTAGACACTTGATACTTAGAACATAGTTCAGATCTGGGAGACATTACAATGCAAGTGAAACAAAAATCCGCTAGGAGGCGCATGGATCGAGATATTAGGAAAATTTATTTGAAAATGGAAATTTTGCGATCGACTTTTAACTAACTTCTCGGGTTCGCGACCTTTCCTCATAGCACTAGACCCCATTACATTTTATTTCAGAGTCCCTGTTTATTTATCACAAAAAAATTTATTTGGTGTGCACTGTCTCTCTAACTAACAAAACGCTGCTAAGGGAAAAAGGGGTATGACTATGGCCATAACTCCTCCTTCTCCAAGTTATGAGATGCACAGGTGACATGGCGCTCGTGCTTCTTATATCCCTCCCTGCCTTGACATCTAATTTAGCACTAATCGTTGTAGATGTCCCTATGTAAACACCACTTACCACTTCACTTCGTTACCACCATTAATAAATTTACTCACTCATTTTTTGTTTCAATTCATTCACATATTAGCTTTTTTATTTAATTAGAAATTCCGCTTAAAGTGCAAATATGTACCAAATTATATCTATTACATCTCGTGTACATACACAAGTACGTATCTAATTCATCCAATATCGAAATAGAAATATGAGAGCCTATTCGCCTATGTATGCTATCAATGTTTTATTATTTAAGATTGGAGAAGAGTTGTCAAAAAACAATTTATTTTTATACCCATGTTATCGCAGAAAAAATTTACCTTTGTGATACGAAAGTTCCCTATTTTAAATTGCATGTATAAGATAAAATATATGAAAAGTTTTAACTTGCAACGTTGTCGGACGTGCACAATTTATATATGTATGTAAGTGTTTATGTTATTCAAAATCAACGCAACACCACTGTTATAACTATTCTTAGAAAGTCAGTTTACATACGCTATTGATGTAAACCTTCTTTAACAACATTGGTGTTTGACGTGATTTGAATGTAATATGTTTGATATGTGCAAATTCCCAGAGAGCAATTATGTTAGTTTTTGACACAACATTCGATATTAAAACATCGAACATTTATACTTAATAAAACATTATCAGCACAATTCAACAAAATGTTCGCATCGACTTAACATCATACCAAAGAGTTTGCACAAAACTCTTTAATACAATTTATTTAACATCATATATTCTGACTGAACATTATGTGCTCTCTGAGTAGTGATACCAATTATATAAGTTGAGCAATGTTAACTTACGTGAATTGAGAAACAGCCCACGATGAAAGCGCTTCCATGTATGCGTGTTGCTCAGCTTGTAAAAGAAGTAATGTACGTGTATGTGTGTTATGACCGTGAGAAACAATTAGGGCAAGTGTCGGCAAAAATGTTGTGTGGATGTATTAGTGAGAGCGCTTTGATCGCACGAATCAATTAATTCACTGATCATTCTCTTGTTAAACTGCAACGGCTAAGCACGCAATAAATAATAAGTTATTGATGCGCACAATGGCAAGCGAATATTTTATGTTGAACAACGCCTTTGGGCAAATTCAATGCCCGGATCAAATCTACAGATACAGGATGCTGCTTGATAGGAATTTCAAAAAGACCTGCTTTTTGATAAATTTTTATAAAGGTAGTCCTTAAAATGTTTTTTATTATCTTTTACTTACTACTTTAAATTCCACTTGCATATGCAAATAGATCCCTATAATTTTCCTAATAAATACATACGTTTTTTACTATTACTATTAATATTTACAAATTTAAGACTGACACCTGATTGTACTAGAAATAAATGGGCAACAAAACTATATATGGGGTATTCCATGGGATGGAATACCCCATATACACTAAAAAATTAAGAATTTTGATGAAAATCTACCGAATTTTTAGTATTATTTTCAAATAAAATTTACAGTTTCTCTATTGGATTCTGTTGCATTTTTTCGTATTAAATTAGTTAAATTAATTCATATTAATAAAATGTATTTACGTAAATACTTGCATATATTTTTCGCTGCACAACTAGCGATACCAACACTCGATGTTGACACGCCAATTGCTCATTGCAGACTGAACCATTCACTAAACAAAGAGTGCAGGCTATCTGTGTGAGTTGCTCACCATCTTAAGATGTATGAAACGCCGATGTCTGAATTAGGGTGACCAGAATATTTTAATTATTTATTTTTTGCATATATACATATATTTTTTGTTTTATTATGCAAGTTGTTTAAGCTTTATAAACTCAACTCCGCACTTTTACAAATTTTAACCTAACCAAAGGCTTATTATTTCACTTTCATGAACAACACTTTCATGAGCAACTTTGCATATTTTGTATAACTAGCTTTTAGAATTACTTATGCATATATTTAATGTTTTCTACATACGCCACTAAATGAAAATGTTCCTTTTATTTGTTTTTTTTTTGCTTGTTTAAACGCAACTTTTCGAACAATTTTATGTAGCCATGTACATATATACTTTTTGTGTAGTGCTTCTATCGTTATTTTGTAAGCTTAAACACTTTTGTTTTTGTGCTATATTTACGTATTTACTTTTTTGGAAGTTTAGCTAATAACGTTGTTTTACTTGATTTCAGTTGCATTTATTTCATTTCACATCGTTTTGATTGCAACTCAAAGGGAACCAAAGTATATGCTTTCTTTTTTCATATTCACTAAAATTTATTATTTCTAATGATTTTATAGCAATTAAAAATAGTTTTTATATTTTTTCTTTTTTTTTTTTTTTTTGAACGGCTTTGATTTCACTCTTTCTTAATCACTTCATTCTCTGTGTTTTCTTTTCTTTGGCCTACACAGGTCTTTGTCTTAGCCCTTTTTTGCTTTTTTACAGGTTTTCACTTTACAATTTTCCGTAAAAAATTTTTTTTTCTTTATAGCTTTCTTGTGTCTATATGTAAATATGTTCACCTTTTTTTTACATAGACACTTCTAAATTTTTCCTTAATTTTTACTTTGCCTTATGGCTTTCTTATTATGTGAATATTCTCACTTTTTTCCCTTTTTATTTATATCTACTTCTTGCCCAACAATTTCTTTTACATATATATAGGTTTTTTTTTTTTTTGAAATATTACATTTTTTAAATTCTTATTTTTTTTTTTTTTATACAACCGCACTAAATTTTTATAGGTGTCTATTCTTCCGTCTGCATGATTTCAAACTGGTTGGTTTGGCGATCTCCTCCCTGCTTTCGCCTTCTCCTTTGTATTTTTCTGCAACAATTTATTTAGCTTGTGGTGGCAGAGTGGAAACTGTACCCAAGCGGTTTCTCTCCCACCAAACGTATGTCTCACACATGAATAATCTATGATTTCAGAAAATTCTTTATTATAGTTTAATAGAAATATTTTTTGGAATTACTAAAAAGTAAAATGAAACCTATACTAAGTTATACCTTTCTAAAAGAGGGTTGAAAGGAGTTTTTTTTTTAATCTTTAGATTCGAAATCTACGAAAATTTGAAATAGTGATATTTAATGAAGTTTTTGATTAAATACTTTCGGCATAAGCTTTGCTTTGCCTCGAAAGAACTTTTCTTTAGATAAGGTTGTATGTACATACAAAAATGTTCGCATACTTTTCATATGTACAACCAACCCTTTTTAAAGGAAGGTTTAACATATCTAAATTTTTATTTTTACTTACTAAAATATTTAATTTAGCATTTACTAAACACTTTTTTATTATAAAAATTAACACATCAAAAAAATGTCCAACTTACCAAAAAGGTTGATGAGTTTTTGACGTCCGTCTCGGGTGAAGATTAAATCCAAAAGAAGGAATGTCGATCACCGGAACGAAAACCAAACATCATTCTTGTCTATTTTCTTTCATTTCCTCTGATCAGCATATGACTTCCGTCATATGGAAATCAGATTGAAGTTTAACGAAACTCTACTCTATTACAATTTGGAACTAGGATGATTTTGCGTTAATACGCTGGAAATGAATTGCTTATATATTTGAAAATTCTGAAATCGCACATTACAAACTGGATAATTCACGATTTATTTTAAACCGGTAAATTAGACTGAAAAGGGGCGATCAAACTTTGATATCTTTGGCATGAAATGTTCCCACGATCTTCCCTTGCAAATCTTCTAAGACGTAGTAGGAATTACCCAGCTTCTCGCGAACTCTCGCTTTTATAAAAGCTTTACTTAATTTTGCATTGAAATTCGTCTCGAAATTACTTTGTGCAAAATTACGACGGAATACTTCTTGTCCTACTCTAAATGATACAGGTTTCGCTCGTAGATTGTATTGTCTTTCATTACAATGATAGGCATTTGTTAAATTTTTCTTCAACTTGGCACGGCCAAGGGATAATATATCGTCTCTAGCTAGTTGTATGCAAGGTTCATCTAGCGCATGCGCTTTGCGTAACAATTCATATGATGATCCATGAGTGATCATATCGAGTCCATATAACGCGTGGTATGGTGAGCATTTTTAAGGACTGATGTATTGAGTTCCGAAGCGCACAACTGATAAAAGTTAAATTTGTGTCCCATTCCCTGTGGTCATCCTTTATATAGGCTCTAATGGCAGCGATCAACGTACGGTTCACACGTTCTGAAGCATTCGCTTGTGGCGAATAAAGCGCTGTATATACATGTTTAACTCCATATTCCGTGAAAATGCTTCAAAATCGTTAGATTTGAACTGTGACCCATTGTCACTGACAAGAGTTTCTGGTACTCCATATGTATGAAAAATGTGTTTTTGTAGGAATTCAATTATAATTGAAGACGTAAATTTTTTTAGAGGACACAGCCAGTGGAATTTGGACATGTGATCCAGCACTATTAACAGTCCGATATGACCTGCTTTGCTACGGGGATAAGGTCCTAAAATGTCTACATAAATTCTTTGAAAAGGACGATCCGTACTAACTTGGTTTCCCATTGGTGGTCGCAACACAACATTTGGAGCTTTGGTCGATTTGCATACTTCACAATTACTTACGTAGGTTTTAACATCTCGAACTAATCCTGGCCAATAGAACTTGCGGCGTATAAGATCCAGTGTCTTATGAATCCCGCCGTGAGAAGAAATAATATGGTCGTGAGCACGCCACATGACATCTTTGCGAAGTTCACTAGGGATCCACAGTTTCCAGGCGCATGCTTCGGTGACAGTCGTACCATCTGAGTGCTCTGTGCGTATGTACAGCTCTTCGCAATGCATCCTAGACAGTGCATCGGGAACTATATTATCCTTTCCTTTTCTATGGCTAACGGAAAATGTATAGCTCTGCAGCTTAAGCGCCCATCTTTCCAAGCGGCCACTTAACTTTGGTTGCCTCATAAGCCACACGAGACTAGAGTGGTCTGTAATAATTTCAAATTCTTGCATTTCTATGTAACACCTAAAACGTTCTATTGCTTCTATTGCTGCCAAACACTCACGTTCCGTAACGCTATAGTTCCTTTGGGCAGAGTTTAATTTCTTTGACATAAAGGCTATTGGACGTTCGTTTCCTTCACTATCTAGCTGTATTAAAACCGCACCTATCCCGTAATCGCAGGCGTCGCAATGAACATAGAATTTTTTTGAAAAATCCGGGTTCTGTAAAACCGAAGCATTCATTAAACGTTCTTTAATTTTCTCAAAGGCTGATTGGGCAGCTTTTGTCCACTCAAACTTGCGTTTGGTAGACAAAACCTCAGTTATTGGATAAGCTATGTCCGAAAAGTTTTCTATGAATCTTCTATACCATCCCGCTAAACCTAGAAAACCTCTAACTTGTTTAATGTTTTTCGGTGTTGGCCAGTCCTTTATTGACTCAATTTTCTCTGGGTCTGTCGCAATGCCACCGTTACCGATAACATAATCTAGATATTTTACTTTTGTTACACAAAATTGACTCTTATTGATGTTAATTGTCAAATTCGCTTTTCTAAACTGCTCAGCTATCCTAACAAGAATAGATAAAAGGGATTCAAAGGTGTCTGATACGATACAAAGATCGTCTAAATATCCAAATACACATGTTCGTAGGTCAGCTGGAATGATTTCGTCCATTAAACGAGACATAGTCTGCGCAGCGTTACATAAACCGAAGGGCATCACAACAAATTGATACAAAGGACGTCCAGGCACAGTAAAAGCTGTAATTTCTTTGGCTTCCTCTGCCAAAAGAATCTGCCAAAAGGCATCCTTTAGATCGATTTTAGTTATAATATTTGCTTCTGGCAATCTAGAGAATATACCCTCTATTTACGGAAGTGGGTATGCATCTTTCTTTGTTACTTTTTCTTGCATCTAGACACAGTCGAATTTTATTGGGTTTTATAACCATATGCATTGGTGAGCTCCAAGGACTTTGAGACTTTCCAATAACTCCTAACTTCAGCATTCTATCTACCTCTTGATACATTAATTTCTCTACTGCTGGGGAAACTGGATAAAAGCGTTGCTTTATTGCCTTTGCTTCTCCTACGTCAATCTCGTGTCGCAAGAGACTTGTCCTGCCGAGTCCTTGTTTTTCGAAATTAGGAAAAAGTAACTTAACTGCTTCTAGCTGCTGACGTTGACCCTCGGTCAGCGGATACAAAATAGATTTATAATTTTCACTTATGTGTGGGTTATCCCTATCTGAACTACTTTCACATTTGTCGTTGGAAGAAATACTACTAATTATGCTTGGAGCCAATTCAAACAATTTCCAAAAATCAATTCCTAAAATTAGGTTTTGGCTTATAGATGGAATTATATAAAGCTTTATCCTTTTAATTTTTGCCTTGTATTCTAAATTTATATCAAGATAACCAGTTATTGTTTGAGATTTCCCATCTGCTGTCTTGACATTAGATTTAAATTTTCGGAACTCGGATAAGTTTAACAAATCCTCTTTGGCTAAACTAGAACCTATACAACTGATATTCGCACCAGTATCTAGCAATCCGAACATTTCGCGGTCAAGAAGCTTCACTTTTGCATAATACCTAGCATCTTCTTCATTTAAAATGGACGATATTAACATCTTTTTCTTATATTTAATTGCTTTCCAAAAGCGCCTAAGTCGAAAGGTTGATCTTTTGGTTTTTATTGAAGATTTATTGGGTTCAGGATGATCCTGGAATATTCTATTTCTTGCCTCAATATAGTTACGTATACGCTCATGTAATGGTTTGCGTGGGTAAATGAGTTTATCCACTTCTTTCGAATCGATATCTCGTTTTAAAATTTTATGGTTGTGGGAGTTTTCTACACCTAACGTTTGGTCGAATCTTAAATAATTATCGGAATTAATTGGAATTTTTTCACCGTCTCTCTCTAATTTTTCGGGTTTGCTGGACGTTCGCTTGTGATCGAACGTCTTCTTCGAGGGGTTTTTTGGCCTGGATATGCAAGTTTCGCATTGGGGTTTGTATAGGTTTTTAGCACCACATCCGTAACAAAAAATGTTACGTGCCTTAGTGCACATATCCCATGGGTGACCTTCTTCATCACAGTTCCAACAGATTAGTTGCCGGATGTGACCGGATGGTAACTCCACTGCCGATACTTGTGCTTCCTCAAAATCAGAGTTGATTTCTTCCATTTCACCTGCCTCTAACGATGCAACATTGCGTCTCGGAGCATATGTTGGCGGATTGGTCCGGGGTATGGGTGTTCGTTGACATGTGGCTTCATTTAACAGATTTTCCCTCATCTGTACTAACTTTCGTAGATGTGCTACTGAAAGTACAGGAACATATAGAAGCTCATGTCGGATATCGGGACGCAAATTCCTAGTTAGCAACTCTACTAATTCGTGCTCTTCCATTCGCATGGGGAGTCGATCTATCATGGACATTATTGAGTCATAAAAAGTTACAAAAGTTTCATTTGGAAGTTGCTTTCTGTTTCTTATTTCCTCACGTAGGTCGTATGTGGAACGGTAATCTTTGAATTCATACCTTAACATAGTACAGAAAGAATTCCAGTCGATTGCCGGTACTTGTTTGTGATACCGCCAATACCAGGTTTTGGCTTTGCCAGCAAGCAAAATATGTAAATTTTTGCAAACTGCATTAAAATTGTTGTTTAAACTTTCCGCTGTCAGCGCATGGACGCGATATATAAACTCGTTGCAAGTTAGTCCGTCACCTGAGCCGTCAAATTTTACGTGCCAGTTTTGTATGATGGTAGTTATTTTATCCTGGCGAATGGATGGAACGTTAGCTGGCTGAAAACCTTGCTGATCCTGTCGTATTTGGTTATTATCCGGGTACTGGGTTGTATTCGGAGTATTGGACTGAAGATTTAAGCTGGATCTCAATCGTTCAATAGCTGCATCGACGATTTGAGATATTTGGCTACTATCAGCTAAGTTTGAATTAACGTTTTGCCGGGTATTATCGTTTACTCGAAAACGATTATTTCGATTTTCAGAATTAATTTTTATCAAAGGTAAAGAGCGATTTTGATCATCGTTATTAGTTGGTTATGATACGTTATTACTATTACTCTCGTTATATAGTCGGCGCTTAGAATTGTATCGAAAATTGTATCTGGGTACCGCTCCGCCTCATCCTTTTGAAGTTTGAGTCGGATTGGAAAATGTCGGATTATTACTTTTACCGATCGTAATCTTTTGCAATTCGCGAAAATTACAAGTTCTTCTACAATATGGACATTCTTGTGAAATGGATAACCAACTTCTGATACACTCTGTGTGATATATATGGTTACATAAAGGTTTACGCACTTCCTGATCTGATTTAAGGTCTTGTTGACAGATGGTACAAATATTACCTTCGGCCTCTGAGCCTTCTGGTACCAGTGAAAGATTTTCATTACTATGTACTACTGCCATAGTGCTTTGTTTTCAAAAAATTTCCAAAAATAAAAAATATAACTCTTAAGGTGGTAACTTCGTTATGGGTAAGTGAACATCGAACGAGATGGAGTTCTAGCTGGCGTTTACTTGGACTATTGCTGACAGATATTTTTCAGTGGTCCATTGTTTTGAGTAGGGGTTGATTTTGGACTAAATAATGAACTAAAGTCGATAACTTAGTATTTCCAAAAATCACTTCTACTTGGTACAATGTTCCTTTATAGATTTTTTGGAATTGTATACTAAAGGTGATTATACAAGAAAAGAAAACAGTTAAGAAGAGCCAGGCGGTCGATTCTACTGGGTCTTGAACACGCCCCATAGTAGATAATCCTGCGAGGATTCAAAACTTATTTCTAATATACACAAAAAAAATTGTTTGAACTAAACAAGATATTTATGTGAAATTAAGGATATATATAAATAAAGATACTTGAGAAAGAGCATGTAGGAACGATGGAAAATGAAAAACGTATTACTAAAAAGAAACCGGTGCACTGTGGAGCAAAATGATGGTTGCAGATGTTAAAGTTGCAAATTATTATGTATGTGCAAACATGTACAAAGTATACATATATATTTCGCGACCTTTCCTCATAGCACTAGACCCCATTACATTTTATTTCAGAGTCCCTGTTTATTTATCACAAAAAAATTTATTTGGTGTGCACTGTCTCTCTAACTAACAAAACGCTGCTAAGGGAAAAAGGGGTATGAAAAGGGGAACTCCTCCTTCTCCAAGTTATGAGCTGCACAGGTGACATGGCGCTCGTGCTTCTTATATCCCTCCCTGCCTTGACATCTAATTTAGCACTAATCGTTGTAGATGTCCCTATGTAAACACCACTTACCACTTCACTTCGTTGCCACCATTAATAAATTTACTCACTCATTTTTTGTTTCAATTCATTCACATATTAGCTTTTTTATTTAATTAGAAATTCCGCTTAAAGTGCAAATATGTACCAAATTATATCTATTACATCTCGTGTACATACACAAGTACGTATCTAATTCATCCAATATCGAAATAGAAATATGAGAGCCTATTCGCCTATGTATGCTATCAATGTTTTATTATTTAAGATTGGAGAAGAGTTGTCAAAAAACAATTTATTTTTATACCCATGTTATCGCAGAAAAAATTTACCTTTGTGATACTAAAGTTCCCTATTTTAAATTGCATGTATAAGATAAAATATATGAAAAGTTTTAACTTGCAACGTTGTCGGACGTGCACAATTTATATATGTATGTAAGTGTTTATGTTATTCAAAATCAACGCAACACCACTGTTATAACTATTCTTAGAAAGTCAGTTTACATACGCTATTGATGTAAACCTTCTTTAACAACATTGGTGTTTGACGTGATTTGAATGTAATATGTTTGATATGTGCAAATTCCCAGAGAGCAATTATGTTAGTTTTTGACACAACATTCGATATTAAAACATCGAACATTTATACTTAATAAAACATTATCAGCACAATTCAACAAAATGTTCGCATCGACTTAACATCATACCAAAGAGTTTGCACAAAACTCTTTAATACAATTTATTTAACATCATATATTCTGACTGAACATTATGTGCTCTCTGAGTAGTGATACCAATTATATAAGTTGAGCAATGTTAACTTACGTGAATTGAGAAACAGCCCACGATGAAAGCGCTTCCATGTATGCGTGTTGCTCAGCTTGTAAAAGAAGTAATGTACGTGTATGTGTGTTATGACCGTGAGAAACAATTAGGGCAAGTGTCGGCAAAAATGTTGTGTGGATGTATTAGTGAGAGCGCTTTGATCGCACGAATCAATTAATTCACTGATCATTCTCTTGTTAAACTGCAACGGCTAAGCACGCAATAAATAATAAGTTATTGATGCGCACAATGGCAAGCGAATATTTTATGTTGAACAACGCCTTTGGGCAAATTCAATGCCCGGATCAAATCTACAGATACAGGATGCTGCTTGATAGGAATTTCAAAAAGACCTGCTTTTTGATAAATTTTTATAAAGGTAGTCCTTAAAATGTTTTTTATTATCTTTTACTTACTACTTTAAATTCCACTTGCATATGCAAATAGATCCCTATAATTTTCCTAATAAATACATACGTTTTTTACTATTACTATTAATATTTACAAATTTAAGACTGACACCTGATTGTACTAGAAATAAATGGGCAACAAAACTATATATGGGGTATTCCATGGGATGGAATACCCCATATACACTAAAAAATTAAGAATTTTGATGAAAATCTACCGAATTTTTAGTATTATTTTCAAATAAAATTTACAGTTTCTCTATTGGATTCTGTTGCATTTTTTCGTATTAAATTAGTTAAATTAATTCATATTAATAAAATGTATTTACGTAAATACTTGCATATATTTTTCGCTGCACAACTAGCGATACCAACACTCGATGTTGACACGCCAATTGCTCATTGCAGACTGAACCATTCACTAAACAAAGAGTGCAGGCTATCTGTGTGAGTTGCTCACCATCTTAAGATGTATGAAACGCCGATGTCTGAATTAGGGTGACCAGAATATTTTAATTATTTATTTTTTGCATATATACATATATTTTTTGTTTTATTATGCAAGTTGTTTAAGCTTTATAAACTCAACTCCGCACTTTTACAAATTTTAACCTAACCAAAGGCTTATTATTTCACTTTCATGAACAACACTTTCATGAGCAACTTTGCATATTTTGTATAACTAGCTTTTAGAATTACTTATGCATATATTTAATGTTTTCTACATACGCCACTAAATGAAAATGTTCCTTTTATTTGTTTTTTTTTTGCTTGTTTAAACGCAACTTTTCGAACAATTTTATGTAGCCATGTACATATATACTTTTTGTGTAGTGCTTCTATCGTTATTTTGTAAGCTTAAACACTTTTGTTTTTGTGCTATATTTACGTATTTACTTTTTTGGAAGTTTAGCTAATAACGTTGTTTTACTTGATTTCAGTTGCATTTATTTCATTTCACATCGTTTTGATTGCAACTCAAAGGGAACCAAAGTATATGCTTTCTTTTTTCATATTCACTAAAATTTATTATTTCTAATGATTTTATAGCAATTAAAAATAGTTTTTATATTTTTTCTTTTTTTTTTTTTTTTTGAACGGCTTTGATTTCACTCTTTCTTAATCACTTCATTCTCTGTGTTTTCTTTTCTTTGGCCTACACAGGTCTTTGTCTTAGCCCTTTTTTGCTTTTTTACAGGTTTTCACTTTACAATTTTCCGTAAAAAATTTTTTTTTCTTTATAGCTTTCTTGTGTCTATATGTAAATATGTTCACCTTTTTTTTTACATAGACACTTCTAAATTTTTCCTTAATTTTTACTTTGCCTTATGGCTTTCTTATTATGTGAATATTCTCACTTTTTTCCCTTTTTATTTATATCTACTTCTTGCCCAACAATTTCTTTTACATATATATAGGTTTTTTTTTTTTTTTGAAATATTACATTTTTTAAATTCTTATTTTTTTTTTTTTTATACAACCGCACTAAATTTTTATAGGTGTCTATTCTTCCGTCTGCATGATTTCAAACTGGTTGGTTTGGCGATCTCCTCCCTGCTTTCGCCTTCTCCTTTGTATTTTTCTGCAACAATTTATTTAGCTTGTGGTGGCAGAGTGGAAACTGTACCCAAGCGGTTTCTCTCCCACCAAACGTATGTCTCACACATGAATAATCTATGATTTCAGAAAATTCTTTATTATAGTTTAATAGAAATATTTTTTGGAATTACTAAAAAGTAAAATGAAACCTATACTAAGTTATACCTTTCTAAAAGAGGGTTGAAAGGAGTTTTTTTTTTAATCTTTAGATTCGAAATCTACGAAAATTTGAAATAGTGATATTTAATGAAGTTTTTGATTAAATACTTTCGGCATAAGCTTTGCTTTGCCTCGAAAGAACTTTTCTTTAGATAAGGTTGTATGTACATACAAAAATGTTCGCATACTTTTCATATGTACAACCAACCCTTTTTAAAGGAAGGTTTAACATATCTAAATTTTTATTTTTACTTACTAAAATATTTAATTTAGCATTTACTAAACACTTTTTTATTATAAAAATTAACACATCAAAAAAATGTCCAACTTACCAAAAAGGTTGATGAGTTTTTGACGTCCGTCTCGGGTGAAGATTAAATCCAAAAGAAGGAATGTCGATCACCGGAACGAAAACCAAACATCATTCTTGTCTATTTTCTTTCATTTCCTCTGATCAGCATATGACTTCCGTCATATGGAAATCAGATTGAAGTTTAACGAAACTCTACTCTATTACAATTTGGAACTAGGATGATTTTGCGTTAATACGCTGGAAATGAATTGCTTATATATTTGAAAATTCTGAAATCGCACATTACAAACTGGATAATTCACGATTTATTTTAAACCGGTAAATTAGACTGAAAAGGGGCGATCAAACTTTGATATCTTTGGCATGAAATGTTCCCACGATCTTCCCTTGCAAATCTTCTAAGACGTAGTAGGAATTACCCAGCTTCTCGCGAACTCTCGCTTTTATAAAAGCTTTACTTAATTTTGCATTGAAATTCGTCTCGAAATTACTTTGTGCAAAATTACGACGGAATACTTCTTGTCCTACTCTAAATGATACAGGTTTCGCTCGTAGATTGTATTGTCTTTCATTACAATGATAGGCATTTGTTAAATTTTTCTTCAACTTGGCACGGCCAAGGGATAATATATCGTCTCTAGCTAGTTGTATGCAAGGTTCATCTAGCGCATGCGCTTTGCGTAACAATTCATATGATGATCCATGAGTGATCATATCGAGTCCATATAACGCGTGGTATGGTGAGCATTTTTAAGGACTGATGTATTGAGTTCCGAAGCGCACAACTGATAAAAGTTAAATTTGTGTCCCATTCCCTGTGGTCATCCTTTATATAGGCTCTAATGGCAGCGATCAACGTACGGTTCACACGTTCTGAAGCATTCGCTTGTGGCGAATAAAGCGCTGTATATACATGTTTAACTCCATATTCCGTGAAAATGCTTCAAAATCGTTAGATTTGAACTGTGACCCATTGTCACTGACAAGAGTTTCTGGTACTCCATATGTATGAAAAATGTGTTTTTGTAGGAATTCAATTATAATTGAAGACGTAAATTTTTTTAGAGGACACAGCCAGTGGAATTTGGACATGTGATCCAGCACTATTAACAGTCCGATATGACCTGCTTTGCTACGGGGATAAGGTCCTAAAATGTCTACATAAATTCTTTGAAAAGGACGATCCGTACTAACTTGGTTTCCCATTGGTGGTCGCAACACAACATTTGGAGCTTTGGTCGATTTGCATACTTCACAATTACTTACGTAGGTTTTAACATCTCGAACTAATCCTGGCCAATAGAACTTGCGGCGTATAAGATCCAGTGTCTTATGAATCCCGCCGTGAGAAGAAATAATATGGTCGTGAGCACGCCACATGACATCTTTGCGAAGTTCACTAGGGATCCACAGTTTCCAGGCGCATGCTTCGGTGACAGTCGTACCATCTGAGTGCTCTGTGCGTATGTACAGCTCTTCGCAATGCATCCTAGACAGTGCATCGGGAACTATATTATCCTTTCCTTTTCTATGGCTAACGGAAAATGTATAGCTCTGCAGCTTAAGCGCCCATCTTTCCAAGCGGCCACTTAACTTTGGTTGCCTCATAAGCCACACGAGACTAGAGTGGTCTGTAATAATTTCAAATTCTTGCATTTCTATGTAACACCTAAAACGTTCTATTGCTTCTATTGCTGCCAAACACTCACGTTCCGTAACGCTATAGTTCCTTTGGGCAGAGTTTAATTTCTTTGACATAAAGGCTATTGGACGTTCGTTTCCTTCACTATCTAGCTGTATTAAAACCGCACCTATCCCGTAATCGCAGGCGTCGCAATGAACATAGAATTTTTTTGAAAAATCCGGGTTCTGTAAAACCGAAGCATTCATTAAACGTTCTTTAATTTTCTCAAAGGCTGATTGGGCAGCTTTTGTCCACTCAAACTTGCGTTTGGTAGACAAAACCTCAGTTATTGGATAAGCTATGTCCGAAAAGTTTTCTATGAATCTTCTATACCATCCCGCTAAACCTAGAAAACCTCTAACTTGTTTAATGTTTTTCGGTGTTGGCCAGTCCTTTATTGACTCAATTTTCTCTGGGTCTGTCGCAATGCCACCGTTACCGATAACATAATCTAGATATTTTACTTTTGTTACACAAAATTGACTCTTATTGATGTTAATTGTCAAATTCGCTTTTCTAAACTGCTCAGCTATCCTAACAAGAATAGATAAAAGGGATTCAAAGGTGTCTGATACGATACAAAGATCGTCTAAATATCCAAATACACATGTTCGTAGGTCAGCTGGAATGATTTCGTCCATTAAACGAGACATAGTCTGCGCAGCGTTACATAAACCGAAGGGCATCACAACAAATTGATACAAAGGACGTCCAGGCACAGTAAAAGCTGTAATTTCTTTGGCTTCCTCTGCCAAAAGGCATCCTTTAGATCGATTTTAGTTATAATATTTGCTTCTGGCAATCTAGAGAATATACCCTCTATTTACGGAAGTGGGTATGCATCTTTCTTTGTTACTTTTTCTTGCATCTAGACACAGTCGAATTTTATTGGGTTTTATAACCATATGCATTGGTGAGCTCCAAGGACTTTGAGACTTTCCAATAACTCCTAACTTCAGCATTCTATCTACCTCTTGATACATTAATTTCTCTACTGCTGGGGAAACTGGATAAAAGCGTTGCTTTATTGCCTTTGCTTCTCCTACGTCAATCTCGTGTCGCAAGAGACTTGTCCTGCCGAGTCCTTGTTTTTCGAAATTAGGAAAAAGTAACTTAACTGCTTCTAGCTGCTGACGTTGACCCTCGGTCAGCGGATACAAAATAGATTTATAATTTTCACTTATGTGTGGGTTATCCCTATCTGAACTACTTTCACATTTGTCGTTGGAAGAAATACTACTAATTATGCTTGGAGCCAATTCAAACAATTTCCAAAAATCAATTCCTAAAATTAGGTTTTGGCTTATAGATGGAATTATATAAAGCTTTATCCTTTTAATTTTTGCCTTGTATTCTAAATTTATATCAAGATAACCAGTTATTGTTTGAGATTTCCCATCTGCTGTCTTGACATTAGATTTAAATTTTCGGAACTCGGATAAGTTTAACAAATCCTCTTTGGCTAAACTAGAACCTATACAACTGATATTCGCACCAGTATCTAGCAATCCGAACATTTCGCGGTCAAGAAGCTTCACTTTTGCATAATACCTAGCATCTTCTTCATTTAAAATGGACGATATTAACATCTTTTTCTTATATTTAATTGCTTTCCAAAAGCGCCTAAGTCGAAAGGTTGATCTTTTGGTTTTTATTGAAGATTTATTGGGTTCAGGATGATCCTGGAATATTCTATTTCTTGCCTCAATATAGTTACGTATACGCTCATGTAATGGTTTGCGTGGGTAAATGAGTTTATCCACTTCTTTCGAATCGATATCTCGTTTTAAAATTTTATGGTTGTGGGAGTTTTCTACACCTAACGTTTGGTCGAATCTTAAATAATTATCGGAATTAATTGGAATTTTTTCACCGTCTCTCTCTAATTTTTCGGGTTTGCTGGACGTTCGCTTGTGATCGAACGTCTTCTTCGAGGGGTTTTTTGGCCTGGATATGCAAGTTTCGCATTGGGGTTTGTATAGGTTTTTAGCACCACATCCGTAACAAAAAATGTTACGTGCCTTAGTGCACATATCCCATGGGTGACCTTCTTCATCACAGTTCCAACAGATTAGTTGCCGGATGTGACCGGATGGTAACTCCACTGCCGATACTTGTGCTTCCTCAAAATCAGAGTTGATTTCTTCCATTTCACCTGCCTCTAACGATGCAACATTGCGTCTCGGAGCATATGTTGGCGGATTGGTCCGGGGTATGGGTGTTCGTTGACATGTGGCTTCATTTAACAGATTTTCCCTCATCTGTACTAACTTTCGTAGATATGCTACTGAAAGTACAGGAACATATAGAAGCTCATGTCGGATATCGGGACGCAAATTCCTAGTTAGCAACTCTACTAATTCGTGCTCTTCCATTCGCATGGGGAGTCGATCTATCATGGACATTATTGAGTCATAAAAAGTTACAAAAGTTTCATTTGGAAGTTGCTTTCTGTTTCTTATTTCCTCACGTAGGTCGTATGTGGAACGGTAATCTTTGAATTCATACCTTAACATAGTACAGAAAGAATTCCAGTCGATTGCCGGTACTTGTTTGTGATACCGCCAATACCAGGTTTTGGCTTTGCCAGCAAGCAAAATATGTAAATTTTTGCAAACTGCATTAAAATTGTTGTTTAAACTTTCCGCTGTCAGCGCATGGACGCGATATATAAACTCGTTGCAAGTTAGTCCGTCACCTGAGCCGTCAAATTTTACGTGCCAGTTTTGTATGATGGTAGTTATTTTATCCTGGCGAATGGATGGAACGTTAGCTGGCTGAAAACCTTGCTGATCCTGTCGTATTTGGTTATTATCCGGGTACTGGGTTGTATTCGGAGTATTGGACTGAAGATTTAAGCTGGATCTCAATCGTTCAATAGCTGCATCGACGATTTGAGATATTTGGCTACTATCAGCTAAGTTTGAATTAACGTTTTGCCGGGTATTATCGTTTACTCGAAAACGATTATTTCGATTTTCAGAATTAATTTTTATCAAAGGTAAAGAGCGATTTTGATCATCGTTATTAGTTGGTTATGATACGTTATTACTATTACTCTCGTTATATAGTCGGCGCTTAGAATTGTATCGAAAATTGTATCTGGGTACCGCTCCGCCTCATCCTTTTGAAGTTTGAGTCGGATTGGAAAATGTCGGATTATTACTTTTACCGATCGTAATCTTTTGCAATTCGCGAAAATTACAAGTTCTTCTACAATATGGACATTCTTGTGAAGTGGATAACCAACTTCTGATACACTCTGTGTGATATATATGGTTACATAAAGGTTTACGCACTTCCTGATCTGATTTAAGGTCTTGTTGACAGATGGTACAAATATTACCTTCGGCCTCTGAGCCTTCTGGTACCAGTGAAAGATTTTCATTACTATGTACTACTGCCATAGTGCTTTGTTTTCAAAAAATTTCCAAAAATAAAAAATATAACTCTTAAGGTGGTAACTTCGTTATGGGTAAGTGAACATCGAACGAGATGGAGTTCTAGCTGGCGTTTACTTGGACTATTGCTGACAGATATTTTTCAGTGGTCCATTGTTTTGAGTAGGGGTTGATTTTGGACTAAATAATGAACTAAAGTCGATAACTTAGTATTTCCAAAAATCACTTCTACTTGGTACAATGTTCCTTTATAGATTTTTTGGAATTGTATACTAAAGGTGATTATACAAGAAAAGAAAACAGTTAAGAAGAGCCAGGCGGTCGATTCTACTGGGTCTTGAACACGCCCCATAGTAGATAATCCTGCGAGGATTCAAAACTTATTTCTAATATACACAAAAAAAATTGTTTGAACTAAACAAGATATTTATGTGAAATTAAGGATATATATAAATAAAGATACTTGAGAAAGAGCATGTAGGAACGATGGAAAATGAAAAACGTATTACTAAAAAGAAACCGGTGCACTGTGGAGCAAAATGATGGTTGCAGATGTTAAAGTTGCAAATT
Source organism: Eurosta solidaginis (assembly GCF_040869045.1). Classification (NCBI taxonomy): domain Eukaryota; kingdom Metazoa; phylum Arthropoda; class Insecta; order Diptera; family Tephritidae; genus Eurosta; species Eurosta solidaginis. The sequence continues at coordinate 343,191,770 of NC_090319.1, read as the reverse complement.
ATTATGTATGTGCAAACATGTACAAAGTATACATATATATTTCGCGACCTTTCCTCATAGCACTAGACCCCATTACATTTTATTTCAGAGTCCCTGTTTATTTATCACAAAAAAATTTATTTGGTGTGCACTGTCTCTCTAACTAACAAAACGCTGCTAAGGGAAAAAGGGGTATGAAAAGGGGAACTCCTCCTTCTCCAAGTTATGAGCTGCACAGGTGACATGGCGCTCGTGCTTCTTATATCCCTCCCTGCCTTGACATCTAATTTAGCACTAATCGTTGTAGATGTCCCTATGTAAACACCACTTACCACTTCACTTCGTTACCACCATTAATAAATTTACTCACTCATTTTTTGTTTCAATTCATTCACATATTAGCTTTTTTATTTAATTAGAAATTCCGCTTAAAGTGCAAATATGTACCAAATTATATCTATTACATCTCGTGTACATACACAAGTACGTATCTAATTCATCCAATATCGAAATAGAAATATGAGAGCCTATTCGCCTATGTATGCTATCAATGTTTTATTATTTAAGATTGGAGAAGAGTTGTCAAAAAACAATTTATTTTTATACCCATGTTATCGCAGAAAAAATTTACCTTTGTGATACGAAAGTTCCCTATTTTAAATTGCATGTATAAGATAAAATATATGAAAAGTTTTAACTTGCAACGTTGTCGGACGTGCACAATTTATATGTATATGTATGTAAGTGTTTATGTTATTCAAAATCAACGCAACACCACTGTTATAACTATTCTTAGAAAGTCAGTTTACATACATACGCTATTGATGTAAACCTTCTTTAACAACATTGGTGTTTGACGTGATTTGAATGTAATATGTTTGATATGAGTGTTAATACAATTTATTTAACATCATATATTCTGACTGAACATGATGTGCTCTCTGAGTAGTGATACCAATTATATAAGTTGAGCAATGTTAACTTACGTGAATTGAGAAACAGCCCACGATGAAAGCGCTTCCATGTATGCGTGTTGATCAGCTTAAGCAATTTACAATTGTAAAAGAAGTAATGTACGTGTATGTGTGTTATGACCGTGAGAAACAATTAGGGTGACCAGAATATTTTAATTATTTATTTTTTGCATATATATGTACATATATTTTTATTTTTTTTGTTTTATTATGCAAGTTGTTTAAGCTTTATAAACTCAACTCCGCACTTTTACAAATTTTAACCTAACCAAAGGCTTATTATTTCACTTTCATGAACAACACTTTCATGAGCAACTTTGCATATTTTGTATAACTAGCTTTTAGAATTACTTATGCATATATTTAATGTTTTCTACATACGCCACTAAATGAAAATGTTCCTTTTATTTGTTTTTTTTTTTTTTTTTTGCTTGTTTAAACGCAACTTTTCGAACAATTTTATGTAGCCATGTACATATATACTTTTTGTGTAGTGCTTCTATCGTTATTTTGTAAGCTTAAACACTTGTTTTTGTGCTATATTTACGTATTTACTTTTTTGGAAGTTTAGCTAATAACGTTGTTTTACTTGATTTCAGTTGCTTTTATTTCATTTCACATCATTTTGATTGCAACTCAAAGGGAACCAAAGTATATGCTTTCTTTTTTCATATTCACTAAAATTTATTATTTCTAATGATTTTATAGCAATTAAAAATAGTTTGTATATTTTTTTCTTTTTTTTTTTTTTTGATCGGCTTTGATTTCACTCTTTCTTAATCACTTCATTCTCTGTGTTTTCTTTTCTTTGGCCTACACAGGTCTTTGTCTTTGCCCTTTTTTGCTTTTTTACAGGTTTTCACTTTACAATTTTCCGTAAAAAATTTTTTTTTTCTTTATAGCTTTCTTGTGTCTATATGTAAATATGTCCACCTTTTTTTTTTTACATAGACACTTCTAAATTTTTCCTTAATTTTTACTTTGCCTTATGGCTTTCTTATTATGTGAATATTCTCACTTTTTTCCCTTTTTATTTATATCTACTTCTTGCCCAACAATTTCTTTTACATATATATAGGTTTTTTTTTTTGAAATATTACATTTTTTAAATTCTTATTTTTTTTTTTTTTTTTTATACAACCGCACTAAATTTTTATAGGTGTCTATTCTTCCGTCTGCATGGTTTCAAACTGGTTGGTTTGGCGATCTCCTCCCTGCTTTCGCCTTCTCCTTTGTATTTTTCTGCAGAAATTTATTTAGCTTGTGGTGGGAGAGTGGAAACTGTACCCAAGCGGTTTCTCTCCCACCAAACGTATGTCTCACACATGAATAATCTATGATTTCAGAAAATTCTTTATTATAGTTTAATAGAAATATTTTTTGGAATTACTAAAAAGTAAAATGAAACCTATACTAAGTTATACCTTTCTAAAAGAGGGTTGAAAGGAGTTTTTTTTTTTTGAATCTTTAGATTCGAAATCTACGAAAATTTGAAATAGTGATATTTAATGAAGTTTTTGATTAAATACTTTCGGCATAAGCTTTGCTTTGCCTCGAAAGAACTTTTCTTTAGATAAGGTTGTATGTACATACAAAAATGTTCGCATACTTTTCATATGCACAACCAACCCTTTTTAAAGGAAGCTTTAACATATCTAAATTTTTATTTTTACTTACTAAAATATTTAATTTAGCATTTACTAAACACTTTTTTATTATAAAAATTAACACATCAAAAAAATTAACACATCAAAAAAATTAACATATCAAAAAAATGTCCAACTTACCAAAAAGGTTGATGAGTTTTTGACGTCCGTCTCGGGTGAAGATCAAATCCAAAAGAAGGAATGTCGATCACCGGAACGAAAGTCAAACCTCATTCTTGTCTATTTTCTTTCATTTCCTCTGATCAGCATATGACTTCCGTCATATGGAAATCAGATTGAAGTTTAACGAAAATCTACTCTATTACAATTTGGAACTAGGATGATTTTGCGTTATTAATACGCTGGAAATGAATTGCTTAAATATTTGAAAATTCTGAAATCGCATATTACAAGCTAGAGACTTGAAACTTGGGCCGTGGGTCAGAACCCGGTGACAATGCAATATTTTATCAAAAAAATTCCGCTAGGTGGCGCATGGATCGAGATATTAGGAAAACAAATTTTAATTTGGGAATCTTTCAATCCATTTTAACTAACTTCCCGGTTACCTAGAGACTTGTAACTTAGCCCATAGTTCGCGACCCGGTGACAATACAATTTATAGAAAACAAAGTTCCGCTAGGTGGCATGTTAATTGAGATAACTACAAATCCCTGAAAAACGAAGGGAATATTGCGATCGATTTTTGAGTAACTTGCCGGTGAGCTAGAGACTTGAAACTTGGGCCGCGGGTCAGAACCCGGTGATAATGCAACATGTGGTCAAAAAAATGCCACTAGGTGGCGCATGGATCGAGATATTAGGAAAATTAATTTTAATTTGGGAATCTTTCAATCCATTTTTATCTAACTTCCCGGTTACCTAGAGACTTGTAACTTAGAACATAGTTCGGGACCCGGTGACAATACAATTTATAGAAAACAAAGTTCCGCTAGGTGGCGTGCTAATTGAGATAACTACAAATTCCTGAAAAACGGGGGGAATCTTGCGATCGATTTTTGAGTAAATTGCCGGTGAGCTAGAGACTTCAAACTTGGGCCGTGGGTCAGAACCCGGTATTGAGATAGTAAGAAAACAAATTTTAATTTGGGAATCATTCAATCCATTTTTAACTAACTTCTCGGTTACCTAAAGACTTGAAACTTTGCACTTAGTTAGAGGCCTGGTGGCAATACAATTTATAGAGAACAAAGTTCCGCTAGGTGGCGCGCTAGTCAAGATAACTGCAAATCCTTTAAAAACGGGGGGAATTTTGTGATCGATTTTCGAGTAACTTCCCGATGAGCTAGAGACATGAAACTTGGGCCGTAAGTCAGAACCCGGTGACAATGCAATATTTTATCAAACAAATTCCGCTAGGTGGCACATGGATCGAGATATTGAGAAAACTAGTTTTAAATTGGGAAGCTTGCAATCGATTTTTAACTAACTTCCTGGATATCTAGAGACTTGAAACCTGAAATATAGTTTAAAACTCGGTGACAGTGCAATGTTTGGTCAAAAAATTTGAGCTACGTAACGCACAAGTCGAACTGTTTAGAGGATTAGGCCATACCTTTATGGCTAGCCTACTGGGTGTTGCAGGCGTTGTAGAATTCCACCTCGTTGAAGGCCCAACTCAATGCACGTCCTTGCATACTTTTAGGTGTACGCAACTTTCACCACGATTCTTTTAGACTTTCAGGCGTATGCGAATTTCACCACGATTTTAAACTGTGCAAATTAAAGCCCCCATTACTGATACTTAGCATAGACTTGACTTGACTTGGCGTAAACTTGGCAACTTAGGCACGATTATACTCCACTTGGCGCATACAACCTGGCATCATAATCAGCGTTGAAATTTATTTTTAAATAAATGTCAATTTGTATGACAAAATGTCAAAATGAAATGGAAACAAACAAATGGCATCTCAAAATGTAACGTCACTTAGAACTTACATAGAAAATCAAAATTCAACAGACTTCTAAGTCAAGTTAAGTGTTGCTAAGTTTTGAGTAATCAGTTACATGCAATGTTCATTTAACAGAACTGTAAGTGACAGTTCTCACGCCAAGTCAAGTCTATGCTAAGTATCAGTAATGGGCCCTTAAGTAGCTGACAAACGAGGTGGAATTCTCTTGTTATGATGCGAGGTGGAATTCTGTTATTGTCGCCAGTGTTGTCAGCGAAAATTCCACTAATTCTATTAAATCTTGCTATTTTGAACAAAGAAATAAAGATACAAATTTTCACTTAGGAATTACTTAAATTACTAATCAAAGTTCCAATTGCCTTTTTGTAGGCAGAACTAAAAAATTTAAAATAAAAAGATGATACAAAAATTTTAAGGACTACCTTTATATAAATGGACCAAAAAAGAGAGGGCAGTATTTCCTTTCATACAGACATAGTCTTGTTGAATTTTGACTAAAAACCTTTAACAATAACTCTTGCAAAAGAATTTTGGGATTTAAAACTATAAAGGTGGAGCGCAATCTTTCAATTTAAGGCAAACCATGTACTTGGGATTAACTAATTGATTATTTAAAATTTAAACACGCGGTCTACCTTTATAGTTTTAAATCCCAAAATTCTTTAACAAGAGCTATTGTTAAAGTTTCTTAGTCAAAATTCAACAAGACTATGTCTGTATTAAAGAAAAACTGGCTTCTATTTTTTGGTCCATTTATATAAAGGTAGTCCTTAAAATTCATCTTTTTTTAAACTAAATTTCTCCAGGGCTCGGTTATATCAATTTTATTATAAAATCAGAGAAAAAGTTAAAAAAAAAGTTTCCAATAGCTGGGTGTTCGAATTTTTTTTTTAAATTTAATTCTTTACTCTTCCGTTTGCCAGTGCACCCTCACGCTTCAATTTTCCCATCTATGGCCTAGATTCAGTTAGTGCGGGTTTTGAAATGTACTTGTTTGTTGTTTGTTTAACAAACAATTAACGAAAATTGATTTGCTTCAAGATCCAACACTTTTCTAAACTATCTGCTAGGTGAAGTACCATTGTTCAGCTACATTTTGTTGCGTTACATTTTTTTGTAATAAACACATTGACGTAAATTATAAATTATATTAGGGTTAATGAAGGTGTGGAAAATTTTGTGGGTAGTGTTGAACATTTTTTTCTGAGTGAAAACGAACAATCTTGATTACAGCCTAAAAAGGACAAAAATTGGAAAAAAGGACCAGCGGACCAAATGGTGTTGGAAAGGACCATTTTCTGTCCAAATGGACCAAAAGTGGCAACCGTGCTTACGTAATCTTTTGACTGTTTATCGCACCATAGATGAAGTGTGGATCGCTCCGTGCTCTTTTTACACGGTGTCAGAGAACATGTCTCCGATGAATGGTTTAGCTCCTGTTTTAACTCTTCTCTAGACAACACAAGTTGATTTTTTTATTCCTTTTTATCGTGATTAAATATCCTTTTTTTATTCATTTTTTCTTAATTAGGTGCACACATATACATATATTTTTTTACAATATTTTCATTTCTTTATTTTTTATTAATTTATTTTTTACTCTCAGGAAGGCGTATACCTCCGCGGCTGGAATGGAAAGAGACCTTGCTTCCAATCCGTGCCTACGCATGGGCTATCTATGTATGTAGGTTAAAACCATTCCCTCCCAGGTTGTTATTTGGACGGTTGGGGATGCCTTGTCTCCCATCCGTACCATATCATGGCGTATCTATGTGGGTAATAATCGTTCTCTCCGATGTTGTTATTTGCGCGGTTGGAGAGGCCTTGTCTCCAATCCGTGCCTTTGATATAATGTCTTGATTATTTACTTACACCAGGTTTCCCATTCGAGTTTCTTTTGTTTATTGTTGTTGCCTAGTCTTTACTTCTGCGGCGCTGACTTTCCAGACTTCTTCCAGCCTGCGATGACTCTGGACTCCCCCGTTCACTTTTCGATACTTTGTAGCCGCAATTGTTTCGGGAGTGTAATTTTCCCAAATATACTGCGCAGTCTACATTTGAAATTATGAGACCTTGGGCATTCGAAAAAGACGTGATACACCTCCGCAGTGCGACCACTTATTATCTTCATAAACCGGTGATGGTATTCCTTAACATTAACATTATTCTTTTCTTGATAACGACATTCCATTCCCAGATGATTTTTTTTGGTGGACGCATCTCGATGTCATGGCTGCGAATTTTAATGACGACTTGCCCCACTTTTTACTTCCTTTATATTAGTTTCATTTCATGTTTTTCCACCAATTTCCAGATGAAATTGGAAACTCTTGCGACCCATTTTTGAGTAGCTTTCCGGAGAGCTAGAGTTTTGAAACTTCGGTACCCGGTGACAATTCATCGTGAGGGGAAAAAATTTTGCTATATTTTACAAATATCATAAAATTTCTAAAAAACGTCCGAGCTTGGAAATTTTTCTTTTGAATTTTCAGAAACTTCCCGATAGCTCAGAGATCTGAAACTTTGAACGAAACAGGACAAGAGTTTTCTAGATGGAACAAGGATCGAGATATTCAGGGATATTTAAAAAGTCCATTTACAACATGTGGAATTTTGCGACCACTATTTGAGTTACTTACCGTTGAGCTAGATTATTGAAACTAAAAACATATTTCAGAACTCCATGACAGTGCAACATGAGGAAAACAATTTCCCTTCGATGGTCCAGGGATAGTGAGGATTCAAAAAATCGTCCGAACTTGGAAATTTTGTTTTTAGTTTTAAGCAACTTCCCGATAACCCAGAAACCTGAAACTTTGGGCTCTATAAGGTTGAAATACTTAGGGCAAAAAGCTTTCTAGATGGGACATGGATCTAGATATTAAGAGGTAGAGAACTACTCACTGAGCTACAAACATGAAACCTTACACATAGCTCAGGGCACCTTGATAATGCAACTAAAGGAGAAAATAAAAAGACTGTGACGAATATTAGCAACACTAAGGGATACTACCATCTCTAAGCCGATACTAAGCAGTCACTCGTATCTAGATAAACGAATCAATCATTATGTCTACACATATGTACGTACACGCATCGGAGAGAAACGCACAAACAGGCATATATCTTATCTGAGATGCTCACAAAAGTAGGCAATAATTTGTGCAAGTATCACTCAAATATACACGCGCATATGAGAAGCTATAACGTGCATCTGTAGTTATAGCTGGTAATTTTATAGCTGGTAACTAAGTTAAATTCTAGAAACGCTTAGAAGTATGCGAACGAGGAAATCGAAGAGTATAAAAAAGCGCAAGTTGAGCAATCATGAAATTAGTTTGATTTAAGCACGCTATCTGTTGAGAAATAGAAGTGTTATTGTAGTTGAAAGTAGTCTAATAAAGACCATTTTACATTATTGAATATTGGAGTTATTTATTCAACAGTTTAGTGATTCGAACGTTAGCAGAAGGTTGCAAATAAGTGGAATTTCCCAATATTCGTTACAATCGGCAATTGGTGTCAGAAGAGGAATTGTTGAATAAATTCTGAAGATTTTGAATACAAATTGGACATGGCAAAGTGGAGTGAATTGAAGATCCAGCAACTGAAAAAGGAGTTGGAGAACCGTGGATTGAATACAACCGGTAAAAAGATCGAACTTCAGGCACGACTACGAGATGCTATGGAGTCGGAAGGAATTAACGTGGACGATGATGTCTTTCATCCTGATGGGGACAAGACAACAACAAAAATTGAATAGAAAAACGAAATATCGCAGACAGTTACGAGCACAGACTTGAACATGATTTTGGCTGCAATATCTGCTCTAACATCGACAATGTCATCTCAACTAGAAGAACAGAAAACATATATGACATCTCAGTTGGCTGAGCAGTTGAAACACAAGAAACGCGTATTTCAGAAATGTCGAGACAGATTACATCCAAGATGGAAGCACAAGAGGAGCGCTTATCATTGCAGGTGACACAAATGTCTTCGCAGTTAGAAGCACAGAATACAAAAATTGTACAGCTCGAGGACAAAATGGATGCCGAGATAGAAGCTTTGAGATGTCGTATACAGGAGTTGCAAATAAATCGCTCAACAGTTTCAGCGAGTAATCCAAAGGTAAAGACACCATCCTTTGACGGTTCCTTTTCAGGTCTTTAAGCTACAGTTTGAGAAGACCGCAGCAGTGAACAACTGGAATGCTGAAGATAAGTTGCCTACAGCGGATATCTTACAGACGATTCCAGAGTACGGACGGAACAGTTATGAAGCATTGATGGCCGCTGTGGAGAGACGTTATGGAAGCGAGAATAGAAAACAGATATACCAAATTAGTTGCAAAACCGTTACCAAAAAGCGAATGAGAATTTGCAGGAGTTTGTGTTGGATGTTGAAAGATTGGCTCATCTCGCAAATGCAGACGCACCCGTGGAATACACCGAGAGGGTTACAATTCAGTAAGTTGTCATGGAAACTCAACGTGGAGGAGAGGGTCAAGAAGGCCTCAACGGCACTCTATGCATGTAAAAGAATGCTGTGGTGTACGGGGGCCTATCGCCATCTCCTTATAATTGGGTTTTTACAGCGATTGTAAGCCCTATTCTATACTATGGAGTTCTTGTTTGGTGGAAAGCCACACAAAAAACAACATACCTCAAAAAATTAGAGGGGGTATGCACACTATCGATGCTTAGCATTACGGGAGCCATGAAAACAACCCCGACGGCTGCACTGTATGCCATTCTGCACATTCCACCTGTAGACCTGGTAGCAAAGAACAAAGCATTAACGACCGCAACCAGGCTCGGTGCTTCGGGGCAGCTTGAGCGCCGACCATATAGCCATAGTAGTATAGCGTCATCAATCACAAGACGAACAGACTACCTGATTCCCTATCTGCGCTTCGAGGGAGATCTTAAGGCCACAATAGAGGTGGACGGTTGGCGCAAGGGTGCGCAAATGGCGGACGAGGCGATACATGTGTACACCGATGGTTCCAAAGTAGTGGAAGTAGTAGGGTCTGCGGTATACTGCGCTGATCCGGAAATAAGCAGTTCCTACAGGCTGCCGGATTACTGTAGCGTTTTCCAAGTGGAAATATTAGCCGTAACCAAAGCAGTAGAGACCCTGGAAGAGAATAGCTTAAGCTGCAACCATGTTAACTTTTATATTGACAGTCAAGCAGCAATTAAGGCAATAATCTCGCATAGCACAGCATCTAAATGTGTGTTAGAGTGTCAGCAGTCTCTGGAGAGAATCGGGACAGGGAGAAGCATATATCTATATTGGGTCCCAGGGCATATGGGAATAGATGGTAATGAAAAAGCGGACGAAATAGCTAAAAAGGGCGCATCCCTTGAAGCTTGCTCCGTAGACGTCCCAATTAGACTGGGCGAGACTAAGCGAAGACGAGAGGTTCACATGATCGACCCAGCGGGAAAGGCGTGGGTTCAAGCGCGGGGCTGTAAAGTGTCGAATATTATGTGTATGTCTTACAACCTTAGACTAACAAAGTTGCTTCTATCATTGAAAAGAGAGGACTGTAGACTCATGACGGGTATTCTGACTGGACACTGCCTTCTGGCGTCACATGCCTTTAAATTAGCCTTGGTCAGTAATAGCAGATGTAGGAAGTGCGGTTTGGAGGAAGAAACGATCGAGCACGTTCTGCGCTCGTGCCCTGCACTTGCCAGGCTAAGACTCCAGCTATTAGGAGTGATACAGCTGTCAAATCTAGAAGCAGTAAGTGGCTTAAGTCCTAGGAAGGTTCTAGTATTTGCCAAGAGGACGGAGTTATGTTATAACATAGGTCCTGGTTTTTGATAGGGTTTTTCAGTTTGGTCGTTAAAACAAACTTCTGGTAACACTACGGACTCAATCAGACTATGTGAGGTCCTCATGGACCGGCCAGTTCAACCTAACTTAACTCGTTTAGATTTATGCATAATGTAGTACAATATCACTTAATATTATTAAAATGTATAAATACATCCTTATTTTTTCACTTTATGTCCAACTTCGCTCAATAAAATCGCTTGTTTACATTTCCAGCTAAAGTATGCAAATTAGAGATCGACGAAATATCAAGGGCACTATCGACGACACTATCGATAGCATTGAGGTAAAATAAGCATGTTGTACTATGTTTTATTTTATTTTTGGGTTTCATAAACACTTATTATGTACTTTAAATTTAAACACTATTTATATACTTAAATTAAAATTTAATAAAATTAAATTTTATTAAAATTTAGACACATTGGCGCTAAAAGTATTCACATTAAATATATGTGTAAGTAGGCTTTCCAATCTATATTTTATGTGCGAATAAAACTAAATTATTCCACTGTTTTCCCAACGTTTCGCTAATCATCGCAACCAAAAAAGTACAAAATTAACACGGCTAAGAACCTTATAAGTAAAGTGTTGGCCATAAGCCACAATAAATTTCACGAAACAAACTTAGAAAAACTAAACAACATTCTAAGCAAAAATAATTATCCAAAAAGTTTAATACGCGAATTAATAGACCAGGAGCTCATGAAAAGAAACTGCCACAACCAAATAATAACAAATTCGGAACCACAAACACAAAAGAAATTCTTCAGCGCAACATACATACCACGACTCACCGAAAATGTTTACCACAGCATAGCAAAAACACCTAACACAGTACTAGCTTACAGGTCAAACCAAACCATGTCCACAATATATACAAGAACAAAGCATCCCTTAGAACACCAACAACAAAACAATGTTATATACGAGGTAACATGCAAAGGCGATGAAAACGACGAATGTAGAAAAATATATATTGGTACTACAAAACGACCTCTTTCGGTTAGACTAGGCGAGCATGAAACGGACATCAGAAAACAAAAAACAAGTACAGCACTAGCGCAGCATATATTAACAAGTGGACACTCAGCTGACTTTACCAACACGAAAATTATTGATAAGGAAAAGAGAGAAGCAACAAGATATACACTTGAGAGCCTGAGAATTATGGAAAGACGAGAAAAGACGATCAATAAACGCGAAGATACGGAAAACATAGCGGCCGCTTACATTGTTTGTTTACAAAACAATAATTTTTAGTATTGACAAAGCCATTGTACAGGTCTACAAGTAGGATATGTAGCAGCACGCACATACACAGCCACGCTCACCTGATAAAATGCTTGTTCTTGTTCGTTTTTTTTGTGGATGCTATTTGGCACTGTTGTACTTCTTAGGACCAAACAAAGTTTAGTAGCTGCTATCGAAAACTGCTTAAAATTTTTTTTCTTATATTACAAAGAAATATACTTATTTCCTTTCAAACGAGCACTTAATTACATCTCTCTTTAATAACCATATATTTTGGACAATTTTAATTTGCAAATTGTGATACTTTTTTACGGGGACGATTGCTAAAACACGACCAAAACCGTCGGGGGAGGTATTAATAGACGCGTTTTTGCCTCGCTTCCAATAATTCGAATACTTTTTCTCTTCGGACTATTGACAACAGGACAAAACGGGCTATTCATTTTTCTTTCCGCTTTTTTGGACGGGTTATTGCAGTCGACCTCGGTTTCAAACTGTTTTTCGCGGAGAACTTTTGAACGGGTAGAAAAACTTAACTCCCGTGTTTGTATTCTTAATACTGAAATAACTACGCGTCCTCAGATACCCCAATTGAAGACTTTTTTATAATTTTCTGAAGGACCCACATGGGTGCACTTAAAATTTCCTACTAAATTCGTTAAAAGAAATTTACCATCACAGCAACCCATATCTGATATTCCGATCCCTTTTTTGCTTCCCTGTGTCGCTTTCGACGAAGCAACCCCGGTAATTTTGACACTTCGTTCAGTGTCAAAACTCATGTTCCACGCAGGTTCCACTGGGTTCCACGCTAGTTTGACACTGACCGAAGTGTCAAACTGCCGTGTGTTAGAAAGGGAAAGAAATTGTTTCCCTCTCATACATATCATACTTATAAACCTGTACAATGGACAAAGCTACCATGATAGTCAGATGGTAATGATTATATTGTGATGATTTATGTTTTTAATGTTTTTTACAACTGTTTTGATTTAATGACAAAATAACGTAAGTTTATCTTGTTAAATGTTAAGCTATTCACCAAATTATTTTTCTTTGTTGTTTTTCATGTCTGTTTTGAAAACTAATTTATAATTTTCATAATTTTTATATATTGTTTGTAACAGATAAATTAATAAATATTCCCCTGATGATGCTAAAAATAAAAATATTAGCGAAACGTTGGGAAAACAGTGGAATAATTTAGTTTTATTCGCACATAAAATATAGATTGGAAAGCCTACTTACACATATATTTAATATTAAAGAACCAATCGGAATATATATAAAATTCACATTATTATTAACGAAAATCGATGGTTTTCTACCAGAACGGAACGAAATACAAGTATATCTCAAACCATTCTCAAGTTGAAGAACCACGTTTGAGAAAAAGTTGAGAGATTATTTAGCTTCAAATGATTAATAATGCTGAATATCAAACTGAGAATTAATGTTTTCTCAAACATTTGAGAGAAAAAAATTTTCAAGTATGTCTCAAATTATTCTCAAGTTGAAGATCGACGTTTGAGAAAAAGTCGAGAAAATATTTTGTTTCAAATGATAAATAACTGAATATCAAACTGAGAATCAATATTTTTCCCAAACATTTGAGATTTTTGTTTTCAATGTTTGTTGAGGTTATATATATGATGAGAAATAATCTCTTCACTTCAAGCTGCTGGTTATGTGTGCGAAATATTACCGTTTCTTTCTATGTATGTGTGTAAATGGCGTACTGTCGTTGGGATTATTTATTAACAGCATAGTGACGTTAGAAATGTTAATATACGCCACAATATTGTTGGTCCTCATAAAAATTTTACAGTGGTTACACTGGACCACGAATTTCAACTTTTTCTCTTTACCAGAAACGCCGTTATGAAATTCGTATGTAAAATCACCCCCTGATTTCGAAAATTGAGTTCATTTTTGATTCTATGGTACGGTTTTTGAGATATTTGCTATTTACCGTTATTCGAAAAACCAAAAAGATGGCTCCCTTTAATTACGTATATCTCACGAACGGGTAAAGCAATTGCAAAAAAGTTTACAGAATCGGAAAGACAATAAAATTTGCTATAAATGCATCATACATTGTTTTGTGCTCAACCAGATAGTTTTCGAGATATTAGCTTATAATTTCAGATGTTTTTTTTTTTTATGAAAAAATATGAAAAAAAATTACTCTTTGCGAGGGCAGCATTCCAAAACCACAACTTTTTTTCCAGATGTTTTTTCTTTACGTAAAGCTCTGTCTAATTAAAAAAAAGATAAGCTACCATCGAAAAAAATCGATGCAAAACTACGTAAGTTATAAGCGATCAAATAAAAATACCCAGGTTGGGCAATTTCAACGTATACCTCAAAACGTATGTATGGTATAAAGAAGAGTGAAATATCTAGCTATGCTCTGTTTCTATTTAGTTAAAAGTTCAATTTATGAATGAAATTTCCCATATTTTTAACTTTTTTTTTAATTTATTTATGTTTATACTATATTCTAACAATCTTTATCTTAATTTGATTTTACTATGTAGTCGAAATAATTATGTGTTCTACTTTGACGCTTATTCAGTTTAGGATCGGTTTCTCTTATGAGAAACCAGCAGTAGTCACCCATCATTGCGACGTCCCAGAATCCTTGATATCGATTCTCAATTAATTTCATTTGCTGATGAAACCTTTCGCCATGTTCGTCACTTTCGTCGCCAAGATTTGCCGGAAAAAAGCTCAAATGTGAGTGCAGAAAGTGAATTTTTAAGGACATATTTACGCCTGGAAAGAAAATATTAGTTAGGTAAACAAGTTATAGAATTTTGAGAAACTAATTTAAATAAGCCTTTAAGCCATTTTCGCATAATTATTGATTAAGTCGTTCACTATCTGCTCGTAGTTAGGGCTTTTGTGTCTACCGAGAAAAGAAGCAACGACCTTTTCGATAGTTGATGATGTAGTTGCTTCATCTTGCGGTGTAGAGGATGGTGGATTCATTGTAAACTTTTTGATTTGGAATGGTCACTTCACTTTTTTTTTTTTTTTTTTGAAATATTTTTTTATCTGAAATTGAGTTCTTCACAACGACTTAATGCATTCACAAAAACTGTTGCGTTATATATGGTCTACGAGACGAGGTAATAAGAATGAAATGGTAATTTCAATTCTACCTGATGTGTCTTGTGGTGGCTTAAAAAAAACAACACAAGCAATTTTACGATCTGCAATTTTGTCACAGCGATACCTTCATTTTTTAAAACGGTTGAATAAAAAACCCACATAACTATGTTTACGAGATGCAAATGCATCACAGTGATGCCTTGGTTTTAAAAGGGTTGTAAAAACGCTAATTTCTAATAATTTTTTTTAATTTCTTTTCTATTACTAAGTTAAATTCATTTTTTCATTTACATATGTTCTGACTAAATAAATTTCTAAAGAGAAAAATAAACTCCAAAAAGAAAAAACATAGCCATTTAGCTGATTTTTTCATGTAAAGTGCAAAACCAGCGATTTTTTGAAATGTTTGTATGGTGAACCCCCAGGGGGGTTCCAGGGGGTGTGCCACTGGCATCGGTGGGTCGGGCCTCCAAAGTTAGTGGGGGTCAGTCATATATTTGGACTCGATTGGAGCACTCTAAATGGGTCAAAGTGGGATTTTTCAAAATTTGCCCCTACCCAAAAGTTCGACCCAAATTGGGGGACATAAGAATTCGTTTTAGAGGTATGGTTCCTTCGGAAAAGTTTCTTATTTTGAACCCTAGAATACGACTCACAGAGCAATGAGTGATTTTTAAATCGACCCGCCCTAGTGGTTATGCTAAAATTTGAATATCAAAGCTCAACAAGATTTGGTCTTTGTTTAAAAAAGACCTTTTTAATTTTTTTTTTTTTTTTTTTTTTTTGATATTGATATAAAGGAAGTCCTTAAAATTTGTTATCTTCTGTTTTTCATAATTGATATGAGTACTGCCTTCATTTTTAGTTACGCCAGTCATGTTGCCCTAGCCATGATTGGGCGCTGGTTATGCGTGTGTTGTTGTTGTTGTTGTAGCGATAAGGTTACTCCCCGAAGGCTTTGGGGAGTGTTATTGATTTGATGATCCTTTGCCGGATACAGATCCGGTACGCTCCGGTAACGCAGCACCATTAAAGTGCTAGCCCGACCATCTCGGGAACGATTTATATGGCCACATTAAACCTTCAGGCCATCCCTCACTCCCCACCCCAAGTTCCATGGGGAGCTTGGGGTCGCCAGAGCCTCTTCTGTTAGGTTATGTGTGTGTCGCATATTATTTCGCTTAAGTGCTTGGCAATTACAACAAAAGCTATGTAAGCTATGTCTTCCTTGAATACAATAATTTTACCTCCATTAGGTCCTTCGAGCGCAAATTATTTCTGGGTACAGATTTCGTTTTAAGCCTGCTTCCCTCTTCAAATTTGATATCGAAAATAATTGCTAAGTGGTCACTTTTTTGTAGCATTAACTGATATTTCCCTGACACAGTCTGTAGAGATTGGAGCTAACAAACGTTTTATATCGATAATGGAACCGAAGCCATTCCTTGAGACGCTATCTTGTACACCTACATATGTTTAGTAGAGCTACATGAAGGCAGCCAAATCCTTCGAGCAGAGCTCTCCCTTTCGGTGAAATTTGTTGGGAAACCCACTCGATAGCCCACCCATTGACGTCTCCTGCTTTGATGATCCGCTGCCTCGTGGTCGAGTCTATGATATTTTTCTGACTATTTCCTCAAAAATGTCTAGTGGGGTACTTGGTTGGGCATCAAGGACAGGACCATACATTTTGCGGAGAGCTTTTCTCTCGAACACTCCAAGAGCAATCTCCAATTGCCTACTCAGTTCAAAGTAGCACTTGTTGACAAGAGTGATTCTCCGCTAGATTTCTAAGCTGGCATTGGTTTGGTCTGCTTCCTAAAAAACGAAATCCTTCGCAGTTCCGAATGTCTATCCGCCAAGAGTTATGTGGCTGCCAATGCGGCGATTCTTTTTTTGGAAGTCAACAAGAATTCTTCTTGTCGCCATTTACCGCAAGCCCCCTTTTTTGCTTCTTACTCTAATCCCGAAAAGACCGAACTCACAGTATGTTTATCCAGACCAATAATATCAATATCAGCATACGCATAGATTGTACCATTGTGGTTTAGTTTTGCTGCTCAAATCATGAAGTCCAGCATTATATTAAAGAAATCGCAAGAAAGGCTTACCTTCTCTGAAGCCTCGTTTGGTTTCGAATGGCTCCCTATATTTACGGAGCTGGTGGTGTTGCTCAAGGTCATTTGGCAGAGCCTAATTAACTTTACAGGAAACCTTAATTCAGACCTAACAGCATACAGCAGCGAACGCTGCTTTGAAGTCGGTGAAAAGATGGTGTGTTGTGTTAACAGTGCTTCACCCCATTCAATGGGCACGACCATTCAGACATTGTCATCAAAGTCCGCTAACGGGAATGTGTGTGGTATGTGCCGCTTCTCTTATCGTGAAGATCGAGAGTAGATTTAGTAGGTCTAAAGCCGCACTGCTAAGGCTCGACATTAAGCAGGCTGATTCCGCGGTTTGCGCCATCGCCTTTCTGGGGATTAGGCAAAGTACACTTAAGTTCCAATCTGGAGGCATGCGCTAATCCGACGATATTTTGCATACGAGTTGATGCATGCTCTTTACCAACTCTTTGCCTCCGTGTTGGAACAGCTCGGCTGGTATTCCGTCATTTCCTGGCGCCTTGTGATTTTTTAGAAGGAATATTGCCATTCTCACTACGTAATAGTCGGGTGCCTGAAAGAGTCTTCCACCATCGTCGATTGGATATCGGGTCCGTCTCTTCCCCTCGCTAGCTGGCAATGAGAAAAGTTCCCTACACAACTTAAGCACACATTGTACGTCAGTTAACAGGTCGCCATCGTTGTTGACAATATTAAGCAAAATTTTCAATTTGAGACTGAGTTGTGACGATAGAACTTCCGAATGTTATTTTAGGAGTTATTCAGATTTCGAAACATAAATATTTCTTTCATAAATTATGGATTTTTTCCTCTGATGTTCGAATGAAATTTCAAAACCGATAACGACAATAAAAGGATTTCATAAACCCAAGTTTAAAAACATTTTGTTGTAAAAATTTCGATTACCTAGTACTTCATAATGAATTTCCGCGGACAACCTATTAAATAAATTCAATAAATCATCTATTTTATTAATTTAAATAATAACTATGTATTTCCTTTTTCTCAAGAAGTATTTTGTATTACGCATAGACCTTTTCTCTGTCCATTACATATTAAACAAAAAAAGTCAAAAAATTACTATTCCGTTCATGATGTATTCATTTCATCATGATCCCCTTTTTACTTCTTGGCTGGTGCATCTTTTTTGGCAGCAGTTTTTTTAGCAGCAGCTTTCTTAGCAGCTACTTTCTTCTTACGTTCAGCCAAAACTTTCTGCAACATCTTGCTACGGTTGGCTTGCGCTTTCGATGCAACAGCAGCAAAGTGTGATTTTGCCAAATCCACTTTACGTTTCTTTGAGATTGCCAATTTTTTGGCAATTGTACGTTTTTCAGCAGCTAATGCAGCACGACGTCTCAACACCTCAGCGTAAGGATTCAATTTGATCAATTGACGAACGTTGGACAATGGATTTAAACGGCGGACTCGACGGAATACCTTTTTGCGTGGATCACGTAATACTTTACGGATTTCTTCAGACTTCAACAAGCGTGCTAAATCTGTATTGGCCATTTTTGGTTGTGGCAAATTGTAACCCTTCTTCAAGGTTGATGGTGTCTTCCATGAACCGAACAATTCATTCAAACGTGCAAATGCCGACTCAGTCCAAATAACAAAACGGCCAACATGACCACCTGGAGCCAATTTCAACAAATTCATTTTGTCGACATTCATTGTTTCAATGCCAGGGATGTTACGGAAGGCTCGACGAAGACCCTCATCCTTATAATAGACAATCAAGGGCCCACGACGAGCAATACGACGCCGATCACGCATTGTACCACGACCAGCACGGAAACGTTGCGACTTGTATACCTGTCAAAGATTGGAGGAAAAAAATATATATTAAAAAAATGCATCTTCACACGCATGTATGTAAATTAATGTACTTTTCAAATACCCCGACTGAGAAGCATCAGTTGCTAATCAACGGAACGCCTAATGAAAAGCATTTAATCTTGCAGTACTTTGTTTATGTAAACTCCAGCGTATAGAAGTTATTTCACTTGCAATCGCACGGAATACTGCAAAATACCAAATTTGGCAATATATTTTGTATATTCAAGATGTCGGAAAGCTTCAATTTTACGGGTATTATGAGCAATATTTTGAAAAATGTTCTGCCAACTGTATGGTCATTTAGTCTCCCTTTGTAATTAATGTTATTATATTTACCTTTTGGATATCAGCCCAGATTTTCATGCGCCTCAAAAATACTACAGCTTGTTTGGTTTTCTGTAGTTTTTGCACTTCATCGGATACAACCAATGGAAATTCGGAAACTCCATCAATGATATGGCCCTTAGATTGTACAAGAGCTGGTACACCAGATGCAGCAATAGCAGATACTAGCGCATATCGACGTTGGTTCACATTAACTTTGCGGTGCCAGCGACGAAAAGTCTTCGTGGGCGCAAACATGCGTCCACCACGACACATATTACCGAAGGCACCCTGACCAGAACGATGAGTACCACCACCACGAACACGGGGAATACGTGCGACAGCACGACCAGTACCCCACGATTCAGCAGATGTTTGATGACCTATGCACAAAAAAATAATAAATCTAATCCACCATCATGTCTTTTTAAATACCTGCTTGTTCGCTAACGGCATAAGGTTGACGGCTGTTGCGGCGCATTAGCTGATGCACTTCATTCACAATATCTGGCCGAATGGGCGCTTTGAAGACGGTTGGCAAACAAATATTCTTGTCCTTAAGTTGTTCATTTTTATCCGAATAAACGGAAACCAATGGCCTCGCATTCGCTAAACTCTATACAGCAAATATATACAAAAAATATATATATGAGCAAATTACACACACGAACTGCGGCTTCCAATTGCCACATCTAACACGTGTACTTCAGAATTCATAACAAATGTCACTCAATGTGGCGTTACGTTGAATTTATAAGCATCAATCGTTTTTATTATTATAATCCAAACGTTTTAACGCGCTAGCTTACCATTTTTCTTTAATTATTTTATAGAAATCGCTCAAAATTCCGCTTTAATAGCAGAAGACGATCTCTAGCAAACAAAAGGGGACAGAAAAGACAGCAAACGGGCGGAAGCTCAAGATGGCTGAAAAGCGCTGTCACGTTACGGCATAGATGCCGCTATAAAATGGATAAGCGTTGACAGTTTAAAAAAGTTAACTAAAATGGGCGACATCTAGATGTGACGTTGTATTTCTTTACTGCATGAACGGCTGCAGTTTTTAAATGACTACAATTTGATTCAATTATGAGCAAATTTATTTTATTAGGCAGTTTCGGAATTGAAATTCAAAAATTTGCATTACAAACATTTCATTTCAAATAAAAAATCAATTATAATGGACTTTAATCTTTACCGCGATGAGTAAGTTTATTGCTTTTGCTATTCCTTGCTTATTATTTTATATTTGGAATGGATGCTTTTTATTGTCGCTGGAAATCAATGCATTTATTAAAGAGTATTTTCGACATTTTGTAATTCTTACCTCAGAGCATGATTCAATCACAAGAGGTTTTGCTCTGCTGACAAATTTTTTGACAATTGGAGCGATTTTTCTCCCAAATCGAGTTGACATCCATTAACTGTGTTGTTTCTTGCGATTTTTCGAAAATTATTAGTATGAGTACCCTGCAAAAATCGTTGGACCATGTGGTCCACTGGAGTACTTACCATTATACTCCACTGTAATGCAGCAATGGACCAACTCATGTTTCTACATGATCATATTGTAAGCCGATCATTGATCGTTTTTAACTATTGTAATCACTACACGATGTTTATTAGACTGTGGGTACTCCATGGATTACTCTGATGTAATGCGGAGCTGGAGTATATGGTCCAGTCCTAGGACATCGCAATGTTAATTGGACATATTTTTTTTATGAATTGTGGTTAATTTTGGAGCACTCGGTTGGTCCATAGCGAGTACTCCATACATGCGTGCATGGAGTACTCGCGATTTTTGCAGGGTAGCAATCAGTTTGCAAATACCCAATAAGTACTGAAAAGCATAATTCTTTCGAACAATTTTTTTAATTTTATGATCAATTTATTAACCATGATATGATCTATTAGTGCGGCTGAACATATGTAGGTAATTTTATGAAACGTGACGACACCAAGAAATCGTGCACTTTTGACATCCTTTGAACATACGAAACCTACATATGTACACCAATTTAAAATTCATCGTTCAACATCAAAAACTCGACTAGTAAATCGATTCACGTAAAAATGTCATTAGTAAATAATGGAGATGCCATAACGAAATGTACTCATTGAGCATGGTAACTTATTCATTCCGTATGCTCGTAACACTCATCTCCATTTAAGAATTTCGGGAATCGGTTTATATTTGGAATATTACATATATATATATATATATATATTAGGGCGGGTCGATTTAAAAATCGCTCATTGCTCTGTGAAAATCGTATTCTAGGGATCAAAATAAGAAACTTTGCCGAAGGAACCATACCTCTAAAACGAATTCTGATGTCGGGCTGCCAGTTCGAAATCGTCCTATCTCAAAATACTTTTCAAAAATTTCCCATTTCAGGATTTGTCACAGAAACGCCCTATATTAGAATTAGGTTGAAGAACGCCTTATCTTAGAAGGATTTTCATTAACTCCCTCTTATGTCAAAATCCATTGAACTTATGCTCAGATAAGGAGTTTTTTAAACAAATTTTGAGATAGTGTATTTTTGAATAGAATTCTGACGTACGACATCCTTCAAACAAGGTCTGAAAGCATGATCAGACCAACATAACGCTATATCAATTCACGAAATATTTAGTAGAAAATGAATTACTGCCCCAAAACCTGCTGGCATTTACAAATTTATTATCAGTACTAATATACTATTAAAGGTACTTTTCTACTAAAATTTCGCTGAGGGGGATTGAATTATTCACCTTTTCCTTACTTCGTAAAAGCGACCCCACCAGATTTTTAAACTTGAGAGTCTCAAATCTCTGTCATCATTGGAGAACAAACCTGTAGTAATTGAATCATGTTCCTTATGCCCTCAATTAACGCTGACAGCACACGCAAGGCGTGCCGATGTGATACTTATGCGGAGAGCGACCATACTACATTCATGTGGCTTATATTTAGGTTTCCTCTCAGATGTCATGTTTTCAAACGGTTTTGGGAATGCCTTTCAATTACAATATCAAGAATGTATTATTTATTGGCCAAAAAGGGCCGTGAATAATGGTCATAAATTACTCAAAATATCGTCATAAAATAATCATTTTGGAGTTCAAAAAGAACCGAAAATGAGCTGCGATATTGCATTTTGATGCGCTTCGTCCAAATCCGCTAACAGATTTCGTTCTATGGCTGAACTGTAATAACCGAAAAAAATAAAAATAAATAAATCAATGACGATTGAGGTTAAGGCCTCACCAAAGCCCACTAGGCCAATTCTAACACAAGATTCGGATTCAGCGCATCAACACGCATGGGAGTACATTTATCTTAAGATTTTGAAGAATTAATGAGCTTAACACCGGTAAATAATAATTCTTACTCAATTATTATTTTTGTTTATTATGAAAAACTGAAATGAAGAAAACAGTTATTGGCATCTTGCGATGGTACCATTTCAAAAACCGCCACGTCATCATCGTCAGGTAATTTCGTAAAGTTTTTATTTATTTCAGCATGGGACTGTTGTTGGTGTTTGCTTTCTTTGCTAAAATACTGTAACGAATTTAGTTAAACTCCGCTCATTTTACACCTTATACTAAAGTTCGTATCGCTAAACTGTTGAATAAATAACTCCAATATTCAATAATGCAAAAATGGTATTTATTAGACTACTTTTATAGTACTTCACAATAACACTTATACTTCACAACCAACAGCGTGCTTAAATCAAACTGATGCCAGATTACTCAGCTTTTGCTGCTTTTATACTCTGTGCCCAAATGTCTAAAGCTACGTCCACACCGGCAACGAAATAGCAAAGTTGTATAACAATTGTTTTAAAACAACTTTCAACTTGTTATACAACCAAGTTATCTAATTCCTTTGATCTTTACCGACAACCTCTGGGTAACATGTAACCTGCTATAAAAACAGAAAAAAAGTTACACAACATCGTGTTATACAGATGATGACGTGACGGTTTTTGAAATGGTACCATCGCAATGTACCAATAACTGTTTTCTTCTTTTCAGTTTTTCGTAATAAACAAAAATAATAATTGAATAACAATTAACAATTGTTTTTACCGGTGTTCAGTTCATTAATCCTTAAATATCTGATACCGATTTCGCACAGGTGGTAAACGAAATAATTAGTCCCATTTTTTACATTAAAACCCTTATTGAACTCAATTTTCCATACAAATTTCTAATTATCTCATTATTGCTTTATTGAATGCCTGATGGAGTCAAAAAAACTAGTACGACAAATGACAATCAAAAGTAAATTATTTTCAATAATTTACAAACAGCCCAATTCTAAACGAAAATTCCGTGCGAGTTTTTTCCCTTCTCCAATTCCTCGTATTCTAAATAAAAATTCCTTGAGAGTTTTTTCACTTCTCCCTTTCCTCCCTTCTGAAAAAGAGGAAACCGGTTATGGGAGAAAAGTAGGTATTATGAATATGAGGGAGAGGGAGATTTCTTTGCCATTTCATGGGAGTTTTTTCACTAGTTAAATTAAAGGGAATGCATCAAAATAGTTAAAGGAAATTGGTTCTTTAAGAAAGAACACTTATTTGTACAAATTTGCGCTAAAATATGTATTTACATTCTACCATAATATTCTCACTATTAATACAACAACAACAGCAACAATATTCTTTATTTTAAGTCGAAAAGTATATCATAAGCAACGGAATAGCTCTTTGTATATTTGATGCATCCAGCCAGAAATTGCGCAAGGATTTTTAAAGAAGGCTTAATTAGATTTTGGCATATGGCGAAAGGCGAACTCAACTCGACGTGGCCGCCAGAAAATTGCTTTGCAGAATGAAAGCAGGTAACTCCGGCGGATTTGTGTTAACCCGCCGTCTTCTTCTTATGCTCCTCTGTTGATGTTGCTGTGGCACCAATTCATTATTCATTTCAGTGTATACCACATGAAATGCAATAATGTGCATTGTTTATACCTTATTTCTTAATTTCAAACAAATTCGCAACAATAATTAAACTTTTCAATTTTTTAAACAAAATAAGAAATGCGCAACGAAATTTCAATTGACAAAACAGCTGACTTCGAAAATTCGAAATTCCTATTCCCCAATTTTTCTTCTCCCTAGGAGAAAAGAATTGGAGGAATTTTTCCGCGGGAATAAAAAAATCTGCGAGAACAAAATTCCGCGAGAATATTTAGAATTGGTCTGAAAAAAAAAAAATACAAAAAACACCAAAAAATTAAAAATGTTATTTTCGATGCATATGGCTTTTTGAAAAAAGGCACATATTTGGTTAGGTGCAACATCTACGAGTATTGGTGCAGTCCCTGCTTTTTGAATGCCTTTATAGTTAAGCAAGAAACGACCACTATCCATTTTAAAATTTTTTTGTAAAAGCGTAATTTTTTTGCGGCTGCTGATGTTCGCTTAATAAAGCAAGTGACCCTGTGTGAAAAGGAAAACTTAATAATTTCATTAAACAAAAATTTCATTCGATTAAGTTTCTGTGTGAAATCGGTATTAAGTTAAATTTTTATACTCAGCGTGCTTTGCACACAGAGTATATTAATTTTGATTGGATACCGGTTAGTTGTACAGGTATAAATGAATCGAGATAGATATACATAGACTTCCATATATCAAAATCATCAGTATCGAAAAAAAAATTGATTGAGCCATGTCCGTCCGTGCGCCGGCCGTCCGTTAACACGATAACTTGAGTAAATATTGAGATATCTTCACCAAATTTGGTACACGAGCTTGTCTGGACCCAGAATAGATTGGTATTGAAAATGAGCGAAATCGGATGATAGCCACGCCCACTTTTTATATATACAACATTTTGGAAAACAAAAAAAAACCTGATTATTTAGTAAATAATACACCTAGTTTGACATGTGGACTGAATTTGAAAATTTTTTTTAAAATGGGCGTAGCACCGCTGATTTTTAATAAAATCAATTTTACAAATATTATTAATCATAAATCAAAAATCGGTAAACCTATCGTAACAAAATTCGGCAGAAGGTTTCCTTCACTATAAGAAATGCTTTGAAGAAAAATTAACGAAATCGGTTAAGGACCACGGCCAATTTTATAAAAAAGATTTTTAAAAGGGTCGTGGACGAATAAAATAAGCCATATGTTTGCAAAAAAGAGCTCTATATCAATGGTATTTCATTTCCCAAGTGGATTTATAACAATAAATAGGAAAAACTTTAAATTTAAAAAAATGGGGAGCCATAACTCGAAGAAAAATTAACGGATCGTAATAAAATTTGGTACACAGATTTTCGCTATAGCAGGAAATATTTCTATCAAAAATGGACGAGATCGGTTAAAGACCACGCCCACTTTTATATAAAAGATTTTTAAGAGGATCGTAGACGAAAATAATAAGCTATATCTTAGCAAGAGCTTTGGATCAATAGAATTTTACTTTCTAAATTGAATTGTAACATTAATTGGAAAACAATCAAATTTTTGAAAATGGGCGTGGCACCGCCCCTTTTATGACTAAGAAATTTTTTGTTTCGGGAAAAATTAACGGATCGTAATGCAATTGTGTACACATATTTTCCTTATAGCAGAAAATATTTCTAGTAAAAATGGACGGGATCGGTTAAAGACCACGGCAACTTAAATATAAAACAAGTTTAAAAGGTTCGTAGGCTAGAATAATAAGCTATAACTTAGCAAAAAATAGTTTTGGATCAATGATATTTCACTCAAGTTTTACTATAAGATGAAATGGGGAGACATTTTTCTTTTAAGCTGGCGGGTGCCACGTGTTATGTAGGAAAGTAATTTATCTGAAATGAGATGTACAATTGAAGCTCACGCTCAGTATATAATGTTCGATTACACCCGAACTTAGACACCTTTAGTTGTTTTCATTGGTTTTTTTTTTTTTCTAATTTAAGAGCACGAAATGAGTCTGAGAAATATGAGAATTTTATATAGGAATTTCATAATGGCGTCTCTTGTGCATTTTGGCTGTAAACCAGTGTTATTGAAGACTCGCGGCAGTAGTAAATAACTCGCTACAAAGCAGGTTGTTCTGAATAGCGGAGAGACGCACCTCTGTTGGTAATAGTGTATAGCTGAATCGGTTGCGATGAATAGCGGACTCACACACTTTTCGGCCATAGTGAAGTGAAGAATAGTGTAGGGATAAAATGGCGGGGCATATTTCAGTTGCAATTGAGTTTGATGCATACTGAAATTTAACAGTACTTAGTTTCTGCGCAACAATTTCATAAGTGTAGATAAAGTTACACACTTAGGCCCACTTGCAAATCGGAAAGCTAACTTTTTAGGTCAGATTTAAACTGACATGAAGGGTTAAACTCAAACATTTTTGACATATTTTTTTAATTTGACTCAGAGCTAAAAAATAATTTCATTTTTAAGTTAAACGGTTTTATTGATAACAATACTTACATTAAGTAGTAATATGTAATACTAAAAGATAGAAAATAATTAGGTTGGTCCTAGGTACTAATCATCACACTCCTCATCAATCTATGGCGTTGATCAGGCAATTAAATAAAAGCGTTGGGCGTGTGAAATTTCTAAAAATGTGAGGTGTAGCATAACCTGATTAAGGTTCAGTTGGTCTTACTTATGACTATCAATAAAAATTTGACGCGTCAAACGCTTTTATTTAATTGTCTGATCAACGCCCTAGATTGATGGGGAGTGTGATGACTAGTACCAATGACCTACCTAATTATTTTATATCTTTTAGTATTACATATTACTACTTAATGTAAGTAATGTTTTCAATAAAACCGTTTAACTTAAATTTTTTTTTTATTATTTTATTTCTTATTGGGTCTGTAGGATGTCTATTTAGCGGTTTCAAGTTTTTTAAGCTAAAGTATCTCATTTATGTATAGAGGAAACTATTTTAGTTCGTACAGCCCAAGACTTTGTTATAAACCTGAAAGGGTTAAGTGCATATGTTTATACATTATAGCGGGTCAAATTAGATGGATGGATTTTTTTCATCAAGAGTATAGCAAAAACGTAATCTACAGATGATTCTAAGAAAAATTGCTGAAGACACCATATCTCTAAGTCCGATTTCGAGTCCCCCACTTTTGCAAAATAGATATTTTGCCATATGAATGTAGGGTTTGGCCAAAAAATCTTCATAGCTTCTGATAGAATTATAGGAAAAATATTGTGACGAATATTAGTGACACTAAGTGATACTCACATCACTAATCTGATACTAAGTAAATAAAGCCACAACAACAATAAAGCAAGCAGTCACTTGTATTTGCATAAACGAATCAATCATTATGTCTACACATATGTACATACACGCAGCGGAGAGAAAACGCACAAACACATTCATATATCTGAGATACTCCCAAAAGTATACAATAATTTGTACAAGTATCACTCACATACACACGCGCATATGAGAGGTTGTAGGCGTGCATCTGTAGTTATAGCTGATAAGTTTATAGCTGATAAATAACTAGTAAATTCTAGAATAGAACCGCCTAGAAATATGTCAATGAGGAAACCAAACACTATAAAAGCAGCAACATTTGAGGCACGAAAGTTTGTTTGATTTAAGCACGCTATCTGTCGAGCAATAGAAGTGTTATTTTGAAAGTAGTCTAATAAAGACCATTTTGCATTATCGAATATTGGAGTTATTTATTCAACAGTTTAGTGATTCGAACGTTGGCAGAAGGTTGCAAATAAACGGAATTGCAGTAAAATCGTTACGATTGGTGTCAGAAGAGGAATTGTTGAATAAATTCCAGAGGAAAACAAGGACATGGCAAAGTTAAGTGAATTGAAGATCCAGCAACTGAAGAAGGAGTTGGAGAGCCGTGAATACAACCGGCATTAAACTCGAACTTCAGGGACGACTACGAGAGGCAATGAAATTAGAAGGAATTGACGTGGAAGAGTATGTCTTTCATCTTGATGACGATGAGACAACAAAATTGGAGGAGAAAAATGAAACACCGCAGACAATGGCGACCACAGACCTGAACATGATATTGGCTGCAATATCGAAACAAATGTCCGAAATGTCTTTACAAATATCCACCAACGTGCAGAATAGCCAGAGTTGGTAGACACAATTTTGGAAGCACTGAAGGGATCACAACAGAAAAATTGCGGGAGTTATGAAATTTTTCAAGTGCGGCAACCCAGGTCACATTGCACGTCATTACAACACCGGTCCTAATACTTCCAACAATGTGGGTGGCCGTAAACGCAGAGCTGACGGAGATGAGCAAATCTCCAAGTCCACTCAATCGTTAAACTAAAGAGAGTCAGCCGCAAGGGGCGACAGCTGGCTCCCTCAATTGAATGCCCCATAATCTCTATCTCGCAAATTTGAAGAAGATAAAGCAATCTTACTGTCGGAGGACATGTGGATGGAAAGGAACGTTTACTGATTGAAGATACGGGTGCATCTCATTGCATCATTCGAGCGCATTTAGTCAATAAGAAGATAAGACCATTGCATGGAGCAAGATTGCATACAGCCACTGGAGAAGACACAACGGTTCTAGGAGAAGTAGCATGTGAAGTCGCAATTGGGAACGTCACGGTAGTGCACAATTTTATAGTGGCAGAGATTGTTGATGAAATCATAATTGGAGTGGACTTCTTAATCGACCAAGGCATCAAGATCGACATGCAAAGCAAGACTATGAGATATAAGAACATGGATGTGCCACTTAATTTGGGCTACGAGAGAGGCTACAGCAGTAAACGATTGTTGGTGGAAGAGAGTCAGCAAATACCACCAAAATCAGAAGCAGTCATCTGGGCAAAGGTTGATGGAGATTGTGGGACAAACAAATTGTGGGTTGTCGAACCAGCAAACAAATCAGCACCGAACATACTTGTAGGAAAAACCCTGGCTATTGCAAAACAAGATGGACGTATTTCGGTAAGAGTACTCAATGAGTTCAAGTCACCACTCAAACTGACCAAAGGAGCTATTTTGGGAAGATGCCAAGAGGCTAAGTAGTTATTAACTGTGAACAGCTCCACGAACACGTTTCATCTAATAATACTGATCTTTCAAATGACATCACGGCATGGACGGAGGGGCTAGAGGAAGCCTATCAGAGTAAGGCAAAACAAACGCTCCTAAAGTACGCGAACATATTTGACCAGGATGGTTCCAAACCAGGCCGCACCAACGTTGTGAAACATCAAATTCACACAGGAGATGCGAGGCCGATCCGTCAAGCTCCACGTAGTGTTCCACTGGCGAAGCGGGAAGTTGTGAGTCAAATCATACAAGAATTGAGCGACAGCGGCGTCATCGAACCATCAGCTAGTCCATGGAGCTCACCGGTGGTACTTGTGAAGAAAAAGGATGGGAAAATGAGTTTTTGCGTGGACTACCGCAAGTTGAACAACGTCACGAAAAAGGATAGCTACCCATTGCCAAGAATTGACGATACTCTGGACTCGCTATCTGGTACGAAATGGCTTTCCACACTGAACTTGAAAAGCGGCTACTGGCAAGTTGAGGTGAAGGAGGAAGATAAAGAGAAAACAGCGTTCAGTGTCGGTGATGGTCTTTGGCAATTTACAGTGATGCCTTTTGGACTTTGTAATGCACCAGCTACTTTTGAGAGACTCATGGACCAGGTACTGAAAGGACCACATTGGAAAACATGCTTTGTGTACCTCGACGACATCATCGTATTGGGCAAGAACTTTGATAAACATCTTAAGAACTTGGAGGAAGTTTTCCAGAGAATACCTGGCGCTGGTCTGAAACTAAGTCCCAAAAGGTGTTCGCTGTTTAAAAAGGAAGTAAATTATTTGGGTCACAAGGTAACGACAGAAGGCATCTGTACAACGAATGAAAAGATAGAGGCAATAAAGGATCGGCCAAGACCACAGAACTTGCATGAATTAAGAAGTTTCCTTGTACCGCCGCATTGTACCAAACTTTTCCAGCGTAGCCCATAGCCTCCATGAGCTTACAAGAAAAAATAAAGCTTTTGAATGGAAGGAGCAAGAAGTGGCTTTCCAAACATTGAAGGAGCGTTTGTGCACTGCCCCAATGTTGGCATATCCGATTCCAGAAGCAACATTTATTCTAGATACAGATGCGAGTGGATATGCTATAGGAGGCGTTTTATCACAACTGGTCGATGGAGAGGAGAAGGTTGTTGCATATTACAGCCGTTCGATTGGAAAACCAGAGAGGAACTACTGCGTTACGCGGAGAGAGCTGTTGGCATTGGTAGAGTGCATTAAACATTTTTACAAATACCTCTACGGCCAGCGATTCCGAGTCAGGACAGATCACGCAGCGTTGAAATGGCTTCTGCAGTTCCGTAATCCGGAAGGACAATTGGCACGGTGGATCGATCAACTACAACGCTATGACTTTTCCGTTGAGCATCCCAAAAGGTAGTACCCATAGAAATACTGATGCAATGTCACGAAGACCATGTAGTTTGGAATGGAAGCACTGTTCAAAGGCCGAGGCTAAAGAAGGCATTATAGATGTCCGGCTAATGACTATAACATGTACGGATGAATGGGATAAGGAACAACTAAGGAAGTGTCAGCTGGAAGATACTGATCTGTCACATGTCATACAAGGGCTCGAACGAAATGAAAGACCAAATAGAGGGGAGATGTCAGCAGAGAGTCCCATTGCGAAGTCATATTGGGCACAGTGGAACAGTTTAGAATTGATATCCGGTTGCTTGGCCCAAAACCCGAGAGCTAATGGGCCCAAAACCCGAAGTCATGGCCAGATGAAGCAATATAACTCAGGTGCGCCATTTGAAAGGATCGCTATGGATGTCGCAGGTCCATTTCCTACTAGCAACTGCGGAAACAAATATGTACTGGTGGTTATGGATTATTTCAGCAAATGGCCAGATATATACCCAATCCCAAATCAAGAAGCGGAAACAGTAGCAGAAGTGTTTATAAACAATTGGGTTGCAAGGTATGGTGTACCAATAGAGTTGCATTCTGACCAAGGCAGGAATTTCGAATCAGCTGTGTTCCAGGAAATGTGTAAATCATAGGGCATTCGAAAAACACGGGCAACTGCTTTGCATCCTCAGTCCGATGGCATGGTGGAACAATTCAATAGAACATTGGGGGAGCACTTAAAGAAAGTAGTGGAGTAGTGGAGTGGTCTAATAAAGACCATTTTGCATTATCGAATATTGGAGTTATTTATTCAACAGTTTAGTGATTCGAACGTTAGCAGAAGGTTGCAAATAAGCGGAATTGCAGTAAATTCGTTACAATATCATATTAGGCTTACTTTAAAGGTATTTTACGTACATTTCTAAATCTGTATTAATATCAATAGTGTTTTTGAATTTTAGTAGAGACATCAGGCTTTAATTATGAGAAATTAGCCTAAAATGAACTTTTAACTAATATATTATCATTTTTAACAAATTCCTTATGAAAATTTTTTTTCTTTACAGCTAAAATAAGTTCAGAACATTTCCAACAACTTTCATTCAGACAGTTTTTCTTTTCTCGAATTCGTTTTAGTAGAAAAAATTTTTCAAGGAATAAGCAAAAAACACAATTTTTATAATTTTAATGTAAGTTATTTAAAAAATTATTTTTTTTTACTTAGAATTGATCATTTTAAAGTCTTTTTCAAAATAAAAGTAATGTTGTTATTTTTTTTTTTTTAATCGTTTTTGCTCTCCATTCGTGGTTGTTTTTCACGACTTTCTTGCTGTAACAGCCATAACACCTCCACGTTTTTTTTCTGTAACACATTTCGAAACAGACGTTAACAACTATACATATCTTTCTGTTCCTTGTATATGCATTGGAATATTAGGATCATGTAGTGTTGGCTCATCATAACTTAAGAATTGTATCAAGTGATCGAATGGGATATTTCTTGTGCCGGTTCAGATAGTAAATTATCGTCATTCAGATCAATCATATCAGTATAATCTGAAGCATTAAAATTCATATTATAGTTTTTGTAAACTCTGAGTTTAGTTGGATAAAGTATTTTTTCTCGACAGTATACAATTTTTTTGATAGCTCTATCACGTATGGCTTTTCTATCATCAAATAATATTGTCAAATAATATAATCAAATAAAATGTTTTCTGGATGAGCGTAATATGAATTATTTTGGATTACACCATCTACAATATTAGGGGGACTCATGTAACCGTATAAATGCCTTATAAAGTGTGTAAACGTATAAATTTATCTAGTTTACGCACGAGCTGTCAAATTTTGTATGAAAAATCATTTACACAATCTGTATAAATTTACGCGCACATTTCATTGTGTAAACGCGGTAAACTCAAAGGAATGCAACCTTGCAGACATTACAGACGGCATTTTCATCAAAAATCTCCAACATCAGCAAGTAAAGGCGTTTTAGTTTTGATTTTTCACTTAATCTTGGTATTTTTTAATTTGTATAACAATCAAAAAAATTTGTTTGGAAATAATACAGCTGAAAAACAATCAAGTTTATCAAGAGTATTACTAGGTGCGTTCATATAACCGCGTGTGTAAATGGATATAATTTTACACCTTATAAGATTATATACTATCATGAGTCCCCCTATTAAGTAAATTACGTGGTAGGTATCGTATCCAACGAATAAACTTTGATAAAAGTACACTGCCGTATACAACAGAATTATAATATTTTACATTTAAATACATTGGCATATAAATTCTAATAATATTAACTGCTAGAGTTTTCAAATTTTCCGATGGTGTATTAGTTGTTTTATATAGACGTAATACCCTGCTGGCTTTGGTTAGGCATCGAGAATGTACAACTGGTCCTTTGTTGTTGTTTGTTGTTTTTAACTTGCATTTACATTTTCCAATGTAAAATAATTAATTTTTTGATTGTACGAATGCTGTAAATTCCTGAACATTTTTCTGTGTTTAATACTTTCGAGATATTTTTCAATTGAAACATTTAGTTTTCTTAGAATACTACATCTATAAATTAGTTGAATATTCAATTTATTCCGAATTTCAACCAATTTATCAATTAAATCGTTGTGGATAAGACAAGTGTGATATCTTATCCGTCAACTGCCTGGCAGGATGTTCAATATGGCTACTTTTTAGCATTTTGGCAGCGTTTTGACAGGGTGTTCAATATGGCGGCGGCGCATAGGGCCGGCTATCTTCAGCTGGTGCTAGAAAGAGATAAAGAATGAGACAGCGATAGGCAATTTAAAATCAGGTGATCCATTCTATTTGTAATTTTGACGTCTTTGCAGAAGTTATCACACTTGTTTTATCCACAATGAATTACATGAGGAGTTAGGTTTTTAAGCGAAAACATTTTACTTTGAATTTTAGCATGATCACTTAAAAAAAAATAAAATCTTAAAATGTCACGACTAGACGGTAAATTCAGATTATTTAATTCACTTGATAAACCAAATGCAATAATATCGTGTTCAAGTATATGTGATAAAGTGGCTTCAGATGATGTAGAAGGATGTGGTTTATCCATTTTAAATTTAAATACAAAAAGCTGTAAAGAAAAAGAAATTTCCATAAGAAATTTGTTAAAAATGATAATATATTAGTTAAAAGTTCATTTTAGGTTAATTTCTCATAATTTAAACCTGATATCTCTACTAAAATTCAAAAACACTTTAAAGTAAGCCCAATATGATATTTTTCCTATAATTCTATCAGAAGCTATGAAGATTTTTTGGCCAAACCCTACATTCATATGGCAAAATATCTATTTTGCAAAAATCGGGACCTCGAAATCGGACTTAGAGCTATGGTGTCTTCAGCAATTTTTTTTGGAAACATCTGTGGATTACGTTTTTGCTATACTCCTGATGGAAAAAAAATTTACCCGCTCTAATATAAATAAAAAAATAAATGTAAGGCCCGATAACCTCCGAAGAGATCTAAGGCCGAGCTTCTCTTCCAATTTGCGTCGTGTTCCTCTTGATTTTCCCTACAAATTGGTCGGCGGGACCTACATGTTTTATGCCGACTCCGAACGGCATCTGCAAGGCAGATGAGTTTTCACTGAGAGCTTTTCATGGCAGAAATACACTCGGAGCGCTTGCCAAACATACATGTAAAAAAACATAGGGCCCATATCGTGTTTTGCGATCCGTAATCGAAATCCATTTTGTTAACCACAAGAGCTCTTGAATGGTGAATCCTTTGAATAACATATGATTACCAGTGAACACACATTCTCAATAGATCCACAATTTAATTTAACTTTGATACTTAGCTTGACAGATTCATATTCATCATTTGAGTGAAATTGGTTTTTCATCCGTGATTGTATGCAACGATAGGGGCCCAGCTAATGTATGGCTCATATCGGAGGACCATTGTAAAAATGGAAGATTTAGATGTATTTTTTATGACACTTTTTAACTCGAAATGTTGAAACTCAAGTTTTGGAGGCTAACTTCGGGGAAACAATTTTTTTTTTTTTTGGTTTTTTGCTAAGGGATCAATATCTACAAAAACGATTTGGTAAACAGAAGTAACGTCGTATAAGAGCCATCCACTCGATACTTTGGCAAATTACTCGTTGTTTTCTCAAGATATTCGCTGTTTTTTTTTGTCAGATAAATTTATAAAAATGCCTTCTATACATTTTCGTGGTGTATTTGTGTTCATTTTAATGATTGCATTAAATTAATTAATTTTCTTTCCGAAAATCGCAGTTACGCAAAGTGACCGAATAAATATATTGGATACAGTTAACCAAAACATCCTTGAGAAAACATTCGACATGAATTGATTGCTTTGTTGTTGCCAAAGTATCGAGTGACGGCCCTCAACAAATAAAAACTTTGCAATTATAAAAGTCTGATCTGCATCAAAAATGTTATGTGTCGGCCCTATTACATTTCGGGAGTATCCAAAAGGAGCTGGATTCTTTTACAAAATTTATAGGAGCCTCTCGTGATATTAAACAGTACTTCGAAATTTTTTTTAATAATTTGATTATTTATACTTCAGCGCTATTTGTACATTATTATAATAGTTTAACAAGCAATGTATAATTACAAAAAGAACAAAAACGTGTTTGTGTATATATGTAGTTTAAATAGATATGCTTTTGGGTTCAAGTACACACACATACATGTGTATAAATATTAACCTGGGTCGATTTATTAACCGATATTGCGCCATCAATTTTTCGATAGGATCTGGGCTCAGGAAAAAAGCTCTACTACGCATACCCAAAAAAATATTTTTCGAGCCTGCGAAATTTCATTTTTTTGACTTTTTTCGACTTGGATTTTTAAGATTTTTTCATGACCTACTAAAAAATTTTCATTGATTGTAAAATTTTCATGTATACCCTGTCCAAATGTCTTTTTTTTCAAAAAACTGTTATCGACAAAGTTTTTAGTGGACATTTTTGCGTCGGACAGCATATGAAATTTTTTTTTGTAGGTTATGAAAAAAACCTTAAAAATCAAAGTCGAAAAAAAGCAAAAAAAAATTAAATTTCGCAGGCTTGAAAATTATTTTTTTGGGTATGCGATTATTTTTTTGGGTATGCGTAGTGGAACTTTTTTTCTGAGCCCAAATCCTATCGAAAAAGTGATGGCGCGGTTAACTTTCGTCCATACAATTCGACCCACCCTAATAAATATATCTAAATATTTGAGATAATTTATAGAGAAAATGCATTAATATAAGATATATGGGTAAATCCCAAAAACTTTAACTTTTTTGGATACTCGGGTTTTACACACGGGCAAAAAACTTAAGGTCAGAAACAAGTACAAGGACATTAAGTTTGGAGTTTGACTATCCGATCTGATGATTTTAAAAATCAAGAAAGTTGATAGTAAGTTTTTGCAGAACTTCGAAACGTAAAAAACGTCGATTTTTACACTTTTTCAAGCGATACCCTTGATTT